>NC_054884.1:806903-1106903 GCF_018320785.1 Cheilinus undulatus | reverse complement strand
GTTAACCAGGAAAAAAATGAGTAACTCACAGCTAACTAACCAGGGAATAAATGAGTAACTAACAGCTAGTTAGCCAGGAAATAAAAGAGTAACAAACAGCTAGTTAGCCAGGAAATACATAAGTTACAAACAGCTAGCCAACCAGGGGAAAAAATGAGCAACTAACAGCTAGTTAACCAGGGAATAAATGAGTAACTAACAGCTAGCTAACCAGGGAATAAATGAGTATTTAACAGCTAGTTAACCAGGGAATAAATGAGTAACTAACAGCTAGCTAACCAGGGAATAAACGAGTAACTAACAGCTAGCTAACCGGGTAAAAACAGGAGTAACTAACAGCTAGTTAGCCAAGGAATAAATGAATAACTGACAGCTAGTTAGCCAGGAAATACATAAGTTACAAACAGCTAGCCAACCAGGGGAAAAAATGAGCAACTAACAGCTAGTTAGCCAGGAAATAAATGAGTAACTAACAGCTAGCTAACCAGGGAATAAATGAGTAACTAACAGCTAGCTAACCAGGGAATAAATGAGTAACTAACAGCTAGCTAACCAGGGAATAAATGAGTAACTAACAGCTAGTTAGCCAAGGAATAAATGAGTAACTAATACCTAGCTAACCAGGGAAGAAATGAGTTATCAACAGCTAGCTAACCAGAAAATAAATGGGTAACTAACAGCTAGCTTACCAGGGGAAACATGAGTAACTAACAGCTAGCTAACAAGGGAATAAATGAGTAACTGACAGCTAGTTAACCAGGGAATAAATGAGAAACTAACAGCTAGCTTACCAGGGTATAAATAAGTAACTGACAGTTAGTTAACCAGGGAATAAATGAGTAACTGACAGCTAGTTAACCAGGGAATTAATGAGTAACTAACAGCTAGTTAACCTGGGAATAAATAAGTAACTAACAGCTAGATAACCAGGGAATAAATGAGTAACTGACAGCTAGTTAACCGGGGAATAAATGAGTAACTAACAGCTAGTTAACCAGGGAATAAATTGGTAACTAACAGCTAGCTAACCAGGGAATAAAGGAGTAACTAACAGCTAGCTAACCAGGGAATAAATGAGTAAGTAATAGCTAGCTAACCAGGGAATAAAGGAGTAACTAACAACTAGCTAACAAGGTAATAAATGAGTAACTAACAGCTAGTTAACCAGGGAATAAATTGGTAACTAACAGCTAGCTAACCAGGGAATAAAGGAGTAACTAACAGCTAGTTAACCAGGGAATAAATGAGTAACTAACAGCTAGTTAACCAGGGAATAAATTGGTAACTAACAGCTAGCTAACCAGGGAATAAAGGAGTAACTAACAGCTAGTTAGCCAGGGAATAAATTGTTAACTAACAGCTAGTTAACCAGGGAATAAATTGGTAACTAACAGCTAGTTAACCAGGGAATAAATTGGTAACTAACAGCTAGCTAACCAGGGAATAAAGGAGTAACTAACAGCTAGCTAACCAGGGAATAAATGAGTAAGTAATAGCTAGCTAACCAGGGAATAAAGGAGTAACTAACAACTAGCTAACAAGGTAATAAATGAGTAACTAACAGCTAGTTAACCAGGGAATAAATTGGTAACTAACAGCTAGCTAACCAGGGAATAAAGGAGTAACTAACAGCTAGTTAACCAGGGAATAAATGAGTAACTAACAGCTAGTTAACCAGGGAATAAATTGGTAACTAACAGCTAGCTAACCAGGGAATAAAGGAGTAACTAACAGCTAGTTAGCCAGGGAATAAATTGTTAACTAACAGCTAGTTAACCAGGGAATAAATTGGTAACTAACAGCTAGTTAACCAGGGAATAAATGAGTAACTAACAGCTAGTTAACGAGGGAATAAATTGGTAACTAACAGCTAGTTAACCAGGGAATAAATTGGTAACTAACAGCTAGTTAACTAGGGAATAAATACGTGACGAAGAGCTAGTTAACCAGGGAATAAATGTTTATATAACAGCTAGCTAACCAGGGAATAAATGTTTATATAACAGCTAGCTAACCAGGGATTAATTGAGTAACTAACAGCTAGCTAACCAGGGAATAATTGAGTAACTAACAGCTAGCTAACCAGAATATAAATGAGTAACTCACAGCTAACTAACCAGGGAATAAATGAGTAACTCAATACTAACTAACCAGGGTATAAATGAGTAACTAACAGTTAGTTAACCAGGGAATAAATGAGTAACTAACAGCTATTTAATCAGGGAAAAATAAGAGTCACCAACAGCTAGTTAACCAGGGAATAAATGAGTAACTAACAGCTAGTTAACCAGGGAATAAATGAGAGAAACAAAAAGCTAGCTAACCAGGGAATAAATGAGTATCTAACAGCTAGCTAACCAGGGAATAAATGAGTATTTAACAGCTAGTTAACCAGGGAATAAATGAGTAACTAACAGCTAGCTAACCAGGGAATAAACGAGTAACTAACAGCTAGTTAACCAGGGAATAAATGAGTAACTAACAGCTAGTTAACCAGGGAATAAATGAGAGAAACAAAAAGCTAGCTAACCAGGGAATAAATGAGTATCTAACAGCTAGCTAACCAGGAAATACATAAGTTACAAACAGCTAGCCAACCAGGGGAAAAAATGAGCAACTAACAGCTAGTTAACCAGGGAATAAATGAGTAACTAACAGCTAGCTAACCAGGGAATAAATGAGTATTTAACAGCTAGTTAACCAGGGAATAAATGAGTAACTAACAGCTAGCTAACCAGGGAATAAACGAGTAACTAACAGCTAGCTAACCAGGTAAAAACAGGAGTAACTAACAGCTAGTTAGCCAAGGAATAAATGAATAACTGACAGCTAGTTAGCCAGGAAATACATAAGTTACAAACAGCTAGCCAACCAGGGGAAAAAATGAGTAACTAACAGCTGGTTAACCAGGGAATAAATGAGTAACTAACAGCTAGCTAACCAGGGAATAAATGAGTATTTAACAGCTAGTTAACCAGGGAAAAAATGAGCAACACCATATTAGCTGACAAGTTAATAAATAAGTAACTAACAGCAAGTTAACCAGGGAATAAATGAGTAACTAATACCTAGCTAACCAGGGAAGAAATGAGTTATTAACAGCTAGCTAACCAGAAAATAAATGGGTAACTAACAGCTAGCTTACCAGGGGAAACATGAGTAACTAACAGCTAGTTAACCAGGGAATAAATGAGAAACTAACAGCTAGCTTACCAGGGTATAAATGAGTAACTGACAGTTAGTTAACCAGGGAATAAATGAGTAACTGACAGCTAGTTAACCAGGGAATTAATGAGTAACTAACAGCTAGTTAACCTGGGAATAAATAAGTAACTAACAGCTAGATAACCAGGGAATAAATGAGTAACTGACAGCTAGTTAACCGGGGAATAAATGAGTAACTAACAGCTAGTTAACCAGGGAATAAATTGGTAACTAACAGCTAGCTAACCAGGGAATAAAGGAGTAACTAACAGCTAGCTAACCAGGGAATAAATGAGTAAGTAATAGCTAGCTAACCAGGGAATAAAGGAGTAACTAACAACTAGCTAACAAGGTAATAAATGAGTAACTAACAGCTAGTTAACCAGGGAATAAATGAGTAACTAACAGCTAGTTAACCAGGGAATAAATGAGTAACTAACAGCTAGTTAACCAGGGAATAAATTGGTAACTAACAGCTAGCTAACCAGGGAATAAAGGAGTAACTAACAGCTAGTTAGCCAGGGAATAAATTGTTAACTAACAGCTAGTTAACCAGGGAATAAATTGGTAACTAACAGCTAGTTAACCAGGGAATAAATGAGTAACTAACAGCTAGTTAACGAGGGAATAAATTGGTAACTAACAGCTAGTTAACCAGGGAATAAATTGGTAACTAACAGCTAGTTAACTAGGGAATAAATGAGTAACTAACAGCTAGCTAACTAGGGAATAAATGAGTAACTAACAGCTAGCTAACCAGGGAATAAATGAGTAACTAACAGCTAGTTAACCAGGAAATAAATACGTGACGAAGAGCTAGTTAACCAGGGAATAAATGTTTATATAACAGCTAGCTAACCAGGGAATAAATGTTTATATAACAGCTAGCTAACCAGGGATTAATTGAGTAACTAACAGCTAGCTAACCAGGGAATAATTGAGTAACTAACAGCTAGCTAACCAGAATATAAATGAGTAACTCACAGCTAACTAACCAGGGAATAAATGAGTAACTCAATACTAACTAACCAGGGTATAAATGAGTAACTAACAGCTATTTAATCAGGGAAAAATAAGAGTCACCAACAGCTAGTTAACCAGGGAATAAATGAGTAACTAACAGCTAGTTAACCAGGGAATAAATGAGTAACTAACAGCTATTTAATCAGGGAAAAATAAGAGTCACCAACAGCTAGTTAAGCAGGGAATAAATGAGTAACTAACAGCTAGTTAACCAGGGAATAAATGAGAGAAACAAAAAGCTAGCTAACCAGGGAATAAATGAGTAACTAACAGCTAGTTAACCAGGGAATAAATTGGTAACTAACCGCTAGTTAACCGGGGAATAAATGAGTAACTAACAGCTAGTTAACCGGGGAATAAATGAGTAACTAACAGCTAGTTAACCAGGGAATAAATGAGTAACTAACAGCTAGTAAACCTGGGAATAAATTGTTAACTAACAGCTAGTTAACCAGGGAATAAATCAGTAACTAACAGCTAGTTAACCAGGGAATAAATGAGAGACTAACAGCTAGCTAACCAGGGAATAAATGAGTAACTAACAACTAGCTAACCAGGGAATAATTGAGTAACTAACAGCTAGCTAACCAGGGAATAAATGAGTAACTCAATACTAACTAACCAGGGTATAAATGAGTAACTAACAGTTAGTTGACCAGGGAATAAATTAGTAATTAAATGCTATTTAATCAGGGAAAAATAAGAGTCACCAACAGCTAGTTAACCAGGGAATAAATGAGTAACTAACAGCTAGTTAACCCGGGAATAAATGAGTAACTAACAGCTAGTTAACCAAGAAAAAAAAGCTCAATACTAGCTAACCAGGGAATAAATGAGTATCTAACAGCTAGCTAACCAGGGAATAAATGAGTAACTAACAGCTAGTTAGCCAGGGAATAAATTGTTAACTAACAGCTAGTTAACCAGGGAATAAATGAGTAACTAACAGCTAGTTAACTAGGGAATAAATGAGTAACTAACAGCTAGTTAACCAAGAAAAAAAAGCTCAATACTAGCTAACCAGGGAATAAATGAGTAACTAACAGCTAGTTAACCCGGGAATAAATGAGTAACTAAGACCTAGCTAACCAGGGAATAAATGAGTAACTAACAGCTAGTTAGCCAGGGAATAAATTGTTAACTAACAGCTAGTTAACCAGGGAATAAATGAGTAACTAACAGCTAGTTAACCAGGGAATAAATGAGTAACTAACAGCTAGTTAACCAGGGAATAAATGAGTAACTAACAGCTAGCTAACCAGGGAATAAATGAGTATCTAACAGCTAGCTAACCAGGGAATAAATGAGTAACTAACAGCTAGCTAACCAGGGAATAAATGAGTAACTAACAGCTAGCTAACCAGGGAATAAATGAGTAAGTAATAGCTAGCTAACCAGGGAATAAAGGAGTAACTAACAGCTAGTTAACCAGGGAATAAATGAGTAACTAACAGCTAGCTAACCAGGGAATAAATGAGTAACTAACAGCTAGTTAACCAGGGAATAAATGAGTAACTAACAGCTAGCTAACCAGGGAATAAATGAGTATCTAACAGCTAGCTAACCAGGGAATAA
This sequence comes from Cheilinus undulatus, assembly GCF_018320785.1. Classification (NCBI taxonomy): domain Eukaryota; kingdom Metazoa; phylum Chordata; class Actinopteri; order Labriformes; family Labridae; genus Cheilinus; species Cheilinus undulatus. The sequence goes on along the minus strand of NC_054884.1, from coordinate 1,101,101 downwards.
ATTAGTAAGTAATAGCTAGCTAACCAGGGAATAAAGGAGTAACTAACAACTAGCTAACAAGGTAATAAATGAGTAACTAACAGCTAGTTAACCTGGGAATAAATTATTAACAAACAGCTAGCTAACCAGGGAATAAATGTTTATATAACAGCTAGCTAACCAGGGATTAATTGAGTAACTAACAGCTAGCTAACCAGAATATAAATGAGTAACTCACAGCTAACTAACCAGGGAATAAATGAGTAACTCAATACTAACTAACCAGGGTATAAATGAGTAACTAACAGTTAGTTAACCAGGGAATAAATGAGTAACTAACAGCTATTTAATCAGGGAAAAATAAGAGTCACCAACAGCTAGTTAACCAGGGAATAAATGAGTAACTAACAGCTAGTTAACCAGGGAATAAATGAGAGAAACAAAAAGCTAGCTAACCAGGGAATAAATGAGTAACTAACAGCTAGTTAACCAGGGAATAAATGAGTAACTAACAGCTAGTTAACCAGGGAATAAATGAGTAACTAACAGCTAGTTAACCAGGGAATAAATTGGTAACTAACAGCTAGTTAACCGGGGAATAAATGAGTAACTAACAGCTAGTTAACCAGGGAATAAATGAGTAACTAACAGCTAGTTAACCTGGGAATAAATGAGTAACTAACAGCTAGTTAACCAGGGAATAAATCAGTAACTAACAGCTAGTTAACCAGGGAATAAATGAGTAACTAACAGCTAGTTAACCAAGAAAAAAAAGTTCAATACTAGCTAACCAGGGAATAAATGAGTATCTAACAGCTAGCTAACCAGGGAATAAATGAGTAACTAACAGCTAGTTAACCAGGGAATAAATTGGTAACTAACCGCTAGTTAACCGGGGAATAAATGAGTAACTAACAGCTAGCTAACCAGGGAATAAATGAGTAACTAACAGCTAGCTAACCAGGGAATAAATGAGTAACTAACAGCTAGCTAACCAGGGAATAAATGAGTAACTAACAGCTAGTTAACCAGGGAATAAATGAGTAACTAACAGCTAGTTAACCAGGGAATAAATGAGTAACTAACAGCTAGCTAACCAGGGAATAAATGAGTAACTAACAGCTAGCTAACCAGGGAATAAATTATTAACAAACAGCTAGTCAACCAGGGAATAAATGAGTATCTAACAGCTAGTTAACCAGGGAATAAATTGGTAACTAACAGCTAGCTAACCAGGGAATAAAGGAGTAACTAACAGCTAGTTAACCAGGAATAAATGAGTAACTAACAGCTAGTTAACCTGGGAATAAATTATTAACAAACAGCTAGCTAACCAGGGAATAAATGTTTATATAACAGCTAGCTAACCAGGGATTAATTGAGTAACTAACAGCTAGCTAACAAGGGAATAAATGAGTAACTAACAGCTAGTTAGCCAGGGAATAAATTGTTAACTAACAGCTAGTTAACCAGGGAATAAATGAGTAACTAACAGCTAGTTAACCAGGGAATAAATGAGTAACTAACAGCTAGCTAACCAGGGAATAAATGAGTAACTAATACCTAGCTAACCAGGGGAAACATGAGTAACTAACAGCTAGTTAGCCAGGAAATAAATGAGTAACTAACAGCTAGCTAACCAGGGAATAAATGAGTAACTAACAGCTAGCTAACCAGGGAATAAATGAGTAACTAACAGCTAGCTAACCAGGGAATAAATGAGTAACTAACAGCTAGTTAACCAGGGAATAAATGAGTAACTAACAGCTAGTTAACCAGGGAATAAATGAGTAACTAACAGCTAGTTAACCAGGGAATAAATTGGTAACTAACAGCTAGTTAACCAGGGAATAAATGAGTAACTAACAGCTAGTTAACCAGGGAATAAATGAGTAACTAACAGCTAGTTAACCAGGGAATAAATGAGTAACTAACAGCTAGTTAACCAGGGAATAAATGAGTAACTAACAGCTAGTTAACCAGGGAATAAAGGAGTAACTAACAGCTAGTTAACCAGGGAATAAATGAGTAACTAACAGCTAGTTAACCTGGGAATAAATTGGTAACTAACAGCTAGTTAACCAGGGAATAAATTGGTAACTAACAGCTAGTTAACCAGGGAATAAATGAGTAACTAACAGCTAGCTAACCAGGGAATAAATGAGTAACTAACAGCTAGCTAACCAGGGAATAAATTATTAACAAACAGCTAGTCAACCAGGGAATAAATGAGTATCTAACAGCTAGTTAACCAGGGAATAAATTGGTAACTAACAGCTAGTTAGCCAGGGAATAAATTGTTAACTAACAGCTAGTTAACCAGGGAATAAATGAGTAACTAACAGCTAGTTAACCTGGGAATAAATTGGTAACTAACAGCTAGTTAACCAGGGAATAAATGAGTAAGTAATAGTTAGCTAACCAGGGAATAAAGGAGTAACTAACAACTAGCTAACAAGGTAATAAATGAGTAACTCAATACTAACTAACCAGGGTATAAATGAGTATCTAACAGCTAGTTAACCAGGGAATAAATGAGTAACTAACAGCTAGCTCTAACCAGGGAATAAATGAGTAACTAACAGCTAGCTAACCAGGGAATTAATGAGTAACTGACAGCTTGCCAACCAGGGAATAAATGAGTAACTAACAGCTAGTTAACCAGGAAATAAATATGTGACAAAGAGCTAGCTGACCAGGGAATAAATGTTTATATAACAGCTAGCTAACCAGGGAATAAATGTTTATATAACAGCTAGCTAACCAGGGATTAAATGAGTAACTAACAGCTAACTAACCACAGAACAATGAGCTAACGGCTATCCTAGTGGGTTCCTTACTGTACTATTACTGGGAACATAATGAGTCGTGTGTTTTGGGCTAATCTACACCTGATCTGGTACTGTGATGGAAACAGACACTTATTGATGCTTAACCACGAAACAAATGTGTACCTAATAAATTCCTTTCATTAATTAACATGTTTACTTTGGGTTAGTCTCCTTAAATTCCTTAGATACTTAATTACAGTTAGATCAAACAGTTTAAATAGTTACAGGAGATGGAATGAGGAGCTAACTGCTCGTTAACCATTGACTTTTATGTTATAGCTTCCTTTTTTTTCTGTATTCTACATTAGCTTCTTTTTCATGTTTAGTTGAGTAAAATCTCTGGCACTGAAACACTTTGGCTCATGTCAGCCTGTAAGAAATAGCTGCATCTAAAACTCCAGCTCTCTCAGGGTCTGGGTTTGGGAGTGTGGGGGGTAGGCGGTCACATCAGGCACTCATAGGACGTTTGGTGTGGGACTGACTTGACAGGTGACGTGGTGGTTTGACAGGACCGTGGTCAAAAGAAAAAAAACAAGATAACACACGGAACAACAGATGTGTGCTGAGAGTGACCTCACTCATGACAGCTCGGTGATGTGATCGGGGATGTGGCGAGGAGCAGCGCCTGGACCGGCTGTCGTTGATGTGACCTGATATGAAGCCAGGAAGACGCTCGGGGGGAGGCTGACTGGACCAAAGCCCTTCTTTTATTCCCTTCTTTTCTTTATCTCTCCCTCTCACACACGCACACGCACAAACATCCGCAGTCTGTTCCATTCACCGCCGTCTTCCTCGCTCTGTCAATCTTATCTGGCCCACCATGCTACCACCCACTTTCCTTCGCTTCTTAATTCTTTCTTGTCCATTCACTATTCCCCCCGCTCTCATTTTCTTCCTCGCTGCTGCTCTATCTCGCCCTCCCCAGTGGGCTGTGAGTCTGTCACGCAGTGCAGAGCAGCGGGCATGGGTGCGGCTCCGCACCAGCCTCCAACGGACGGATAAAAAAAGGCTTCAGTAACTGCTGCTGCAGGATGAGGATAGGGGGAGGACAGAGGAGAGGTGGAGAATCGAAGAGGGAGACAGGAGGCTGAAATACATAAAGAAAATAGAATTTAAAGAGGAGGGAGTCTGAGGGCAGGCTGCAGGGCCATGTGCAGCAGGGGGTCCTTGGAGCTGCAGGGAGTGTTGGTTTGAAGGATGTGAATGATCTGTGAGTGGACTCTCTGCCACACTGCATCAATAAGAGGAGCATCGACTCAGACTGTGGCATGCTGTTAGCGATCCCAACACATCGCTCTGCTTCATCAGGATGGACAGAACGAACACAGACCCGATCAAAGAGGCTCTGCAGAGCTTGCTGTCTGTTTTTGCATTCATGAGTTTAAGGATATTCTAGATTTTACTTATGCAGACCAATCCAAAATCAATAAAACAACATTTTGGTGATTCTACTCTAAAGTGGTCTCTCAGCATACACTGCAACAGGACAAGCATGTTTTAAATCACTCAAGTATTTCTCATCGTTGTACTGAAATTATTTGAAACTCATCCCTTCATCTGAAGAGTTTTCCCAGCATGCCCTTGGCCATTGTGCTTTTGGACTTAAAGGAAACTGTTTCAGTGTGTTCTGATGTTTGTTATGCATTTTTCCACTCAGTTCAATGAGCTTTCGTGGCGTGGAAAATGTGTGTTAGCATTGCTAAAGCAGTGTAGAAATACATAATAGATGTTAGGTTTTATACACTAAGAGAATAACCAGATGACCGTATTATAATTAGTACATACGGAACATCCAGAGAGTATTCAGACCCCCTTTCACTGTTTCAGTTTTTAGCCTTACAGCCTGATGCTACAGTCATTTACATTCATTCTCTCCTACATCTACACTCACTGTAGATTAATGACAACGTGAAAAGAGAAATTTAGATTTTTTTGTGCAGATTAATTGAAGATAAAAAACTGAAACATCACATTGACATCAGAATTCAGACCCTTTGTAACAAGAGTGTAAATGTAGCTCAGGCTCCTCCATGATCTTTGCTGAGATGTTTCTACACCTTACCTGGAGTACACCTGTGCTAAATTAACAGCTGACAATGATATCAGAGCAGAAACCAAGGGTCAAAGGTCAAAGGAGCTGCAGAGCTGGATTGTTAACAGGCACAGATCTAAGATAGGTTACAGAAACCTTTCTGCTGCTCTGAAGGTTCCCAAGTCCTGATTATGAGATGCAGAGTCAAAATCATGAGGAAGTATGAGATAAAACGTTGAAACTATGAGAGAAAATGTTGAAATATAGAGATAATATTATAAGGCAGAACGTTGAAATTGTTAAATAAAATAAAATATCAGAAAAAAGCTACAACCTTTACATTTTATCTCATGGTATAGACTATGTTAACTTTAATTTTACATTTGACTTTCTCATAATCATGACTTAGCTCACAACTGTGACATTTTTATCTTATGATTCTAACTTTATATTTCATAATACTGACATTTTTAATCAAAATTTTGACTTTTTTTAAACAATGATGACTTCTTTTTCATCATTTTAATTTTAAGATTTTTAAAAATTACCCAGTGGTCACATTTTTTTTTTCTTGTAGAAGAAACGAGCTTCCCTTGTTCAGAGGCTAGGTCCCTAAAAACCCAGAAAATGGACCCTTAGAAACCCAGAAAATGGGCCCTAAAAACCCAGAGAATGGCCCCCAAAGAACCCAGAGAATGAACCCCTCAAAACTCAGAAAATGGCCCCAATAAACCCAGAGAATGGACCCTAAAAATACAGAGAACAGACCCCTATAAACCCAGAGAATGGACCCTAAAAACCCAGAGAACAGACCCCTAAAAACCCAGAGAATGGACCCTAAAAACCCAGAGAACAGACCCCTATAAACCCAGAGAATGGACCCTAAAAATCCAGAGAACAGACCCCTAAAAACCCAGAGAATGGACCCCTAAAAACCCAGAGAATGGACCCCTAAAAACCCAGAGAATGGACCCCTAAAAACCCAGAGAATGGACCCCTAAAAACCCAGAGAATGGACCCCTATAAACCCAGAGAATGGACCCCCATAAACCCAGAGAATGGACCCCTATAAACCCAGAGAATGGACCCTAAAAATCCAGAGAACAGACCCCTAAAAACCCAGAGAATGGACCCCTAAAAACCCAGAGAATGGACCCTAAAAACCCAGAGAATAGACCCTAAAAATCCAGAGAATGGACCCCTATAAACCCAGATAATAGACCCTAAAAATCCAGAGAATGGACCCCTATAAACCCAGAGAATGGACCCCTATAAACCCAGAGAATGGACCCCTATAAACCCAGAGAATGGACCCCTATAAACCCAGAGAATGGACCCCTATAAACCCAGAGAATGGACCCCTATAAACCCAGAGAATGGACCCCTATAAACCCAGAGAATGGACCCCTATAAACCCAGAGAATGGACCCCTATAAATCCAGAGAATGGACCCCTATAAACCCAGAGAATGGACCCCTATAAACCCAGAGAATGGACCCCTATAAACCCAGAGAATGGACTCCTAACCAGAGTTTAGACCCTCCTCAGCTGTGATTTGCTGATGGTAACATTCATGTGTGTTGAGTATTAGCATTGGTGCTAGCGTCCTGGCTAACAGTTCCCTCATGTTGAGGCTGAAAGTGTCAGACTATTATTGGGTTCTTAAGTTGAAAGTATGTTTTTTTCCCACCTAATTTTGCCTAAAAATCTTTATAATTCACTGAGTTGGATTTAAAAATATTAAGTATTGTAAGATTTCACAGCTTTTTTGACTTTGAAAAAGTGAATGTAGCATAAATAACAGATATATCTATAACATAAATATAACATAAATAACACATCTACCATGGTAACACTGAGAGCCTCAAACTGCTCAGTACCTGCTACTTTTATTGAGAATTATTAAATTATTTTATGACCAGATTGCTCTTCTATTTTGAGTTCCTTGTTTTTTACAGTGTACTCTTCTGACATACGGTCATTTCTTTGTTTTTCTCTCATTAACCTCTCAGTCAACAGTCTCTTGACATTTTAGCCGACTTGAAGGCTGCAGCTGAGGAAAGAAGATATTTTCATGCTGCTTTTCTGTCTTAAAGCTGCGTTCAGTCCAAAAGTAGAACAAATTTTCGCCTCCAGTGTCTCGTGCAAGTTCACAGTTGGATCAATAGTGCCTTTTCCCTGTGGTTAAACTATAAAAAACCTTCATGTGTGGGTTCATTACATCACCCTCAGGCGCTCAAAGCTAGTAAAATTTCCCTACTGTCTCTGGGAGCTTTGTCTCAGCTTCACTGATTTTGCAATAAATGCATCGGCAGAACACTAAAATAATTTTATTATGATCCAGTTTTTAAGTAGGAAAAGTAAAAGTCATGATCTGTTAGCTGTGCCTGTTAAATGAGAAGGGGGCTTTTGCTGGTGTTTAGACTCAGCTTTCACTGCTCTGTAAAATCTGAGAGCCTGAAAGAGTGAAATGCTCCTTTAAATCAGAGCTGTAGCTGCTGTTTTACTCTGTGTTTCCAGCTCATACTTCTAAACCTCTAGAGGGAACAGCAGGAGTATACAGCTCCCTGCTCTGGATGAAAACTATAAAAAAACTAACATCAGTTTAATCAGAAAGCTCAGGAGACTCATGACCACCATCAGAACACACTGTCTGCACTATCTTCCTCTAATATTTTCCTCTGTGCATGGACATAACGGCCCTGGGGTTTCTCTTTCATAAGCGACCATGTTAACTGGTGACCTTCAGCAGAATGGGTTCTTAGGTGTTACAATGGCTGTTTAAAATAGATCACCTTGCAAAGCAAATGGTCTGTCTAGATTCCACATCTGTTATCAGGTGGATTGGATCCTGCAAAGCTCCAATCTGAAACGGTTCTGCAAAATTACAGAACCGTTGTTTGAGCAGAACAAGGGCATGGTGGGCATGGTTTAGTTGTGAGGTATACACCAAAAATCATTCAGATCATTAGAGGTCACATATTTAACGCCTTTAAGACAAGGAGGATCAGGAGAGGAGGGCGGAACTTTCTTCTAAGCAGGTAGGGCCAACCAAACCTGGGGGCGGGGCTAACCCCCCCTGATGACATCATGAGGGGAAATCTGAGAGCGGCTTGTTTCAGGACACATTTCTGAAAGGTGGGGGGGTCTGATTCTTGTGGCGACTGTGGACAGGCCAGAGGCATGTTTTTGCTAGAAAAGCCTGAAAAAGTGTGTCTTACATAGTATGTGACCTTTAAGATAAGAATTTGGTTTGTAAATAAGGTGCCCAGAGTGAATAAATCAGCATCAAAATAAACTTAGGTCAGAAAGGACAGCTGATGCTGCCCTGCATGGAGGTCCAAGTCCTTTAGAAATCTTCAGACTGAGCAAACTGAAGAACGGCAGACAGTGGTGGACTCAGGTGTTTGAGGGTTAGCAGGGTGCTGTATGTGGCGAGGCAGCAATGCACCAAAGTTGTCATAAATTTATAGTGAAATAATCAGAAACCCTAGTGAAGATTAAACATGTGTGATTTTACTCACTTCATCTCTGGTAAACAGCTGTGTACCATTTCTCTGCCACTGGACATGGAACCTTTAGGGGGCGCTTTATCAGGTTTAGTTCACGGAGAAATTAGTTCATCCTTTAGGGCAGTGGTTCTCAACATGGGGGTCTGGGCCCTTAAGGGTTGCTAGACACTGGGAGGGGGTTGCCAGATGCCTTAAAAAAATTATATTTTTTAAATAATTTAAATCATGTATTTTTACAAATTTTGTGTGAATTTATACATAAAATCAGTTAAATGTGAAAAAAAAACACGGTAATTTGATGAGACTTATGCCAAAATCAAAGTAATTTAAAAAGCTGTAGAAAGTCTGCAAACAGGACTGGCTGGGTCCCTAAAAACCCAGAGCAGGGACCCATAAAAATCAGTAGATTGGGGCCCTAAAAACCCAGAGAATGGACCCCTATAAACCCAGAGAATGGACCCCTATAAACCCAGAGAATGGACCCCTATAAACCCAGAGAATGGACCCCTATAAACCCAGAGAATAGACCCCTATAAACCCAGAGAATGGACCCCTATAAACCCAGAGAATAGACCCCTATAAACCCAGAGAATGGACCCCTATAAACCCAGAGAATGGACCCCTATAAACCCAGAGAATGGACCCCTATAAACCCAGAGAATGGACCCCTATAAACCCAGAGAATGGACCCCTATAAACCCAAAGAATAGACCTTGATAAACCCAGAGAATGGACCCTTATAAACCCAGAGAATGGACCCCTATAAACCCAGAGAATGGACCCCTATAAACCCAGAGAATAGACCCCTATAAACCCAGAGAATGGACCCCTATAAACCCAGAGAATAGACCCCTATAAACCCAGAGAATGGACCCCTATAAACCCAGAGAATGGACCCCTATAAACCCAGAGAATAGACCCCTATAAACCCAGAGAATGGACCCCTATAAACCCAAAGAATAGACCTTGATAAACCCAGAGAATGGACCCTTATAAACCCAGAGAATGGACCCCTATAAACCCAGAGAATGGACCCTTATAAACCCAGAGAATGGACCCCTATAAACCCAGAGAATGGACCCCTATAAACCCAGAGAATAGACCCCTATAAACCCAGAGAATGGACCCCTATAAACCCAGAGAATAGACCCCTATAAACCCAGAGAATGGACCCCTATAAACCCAGAGAATGGACCCCTATAAACCCAGAGAATGGACCCTGATAAACCCAGAGAATGGACCCCTATAAACCCAGAGAATGGACCCTATAAACCCAGAGAATGGACCCTATAAACCCAAAGAATAGACCTTGATAAACCCAGAGAATGGACCCTTGTAACCCAGAGAATGGACCCCTAGAAACCCAGAGAATGGACCCCTCTAAACCCAGAGAATGGACCCGTATAAACCCAGAGACTGGACCCAGATACACCCAGAGAATGGACCCCTCTCAACCCAGAGAATGGACCCCGATAAACCCAGAGAATGGTCCCCTATAAACCCAGAGAATGGACCCCTATAAACCCAGAGAATAGACCCTAAAAACCCAGAGAATAGACCCTTGATAAACCCAGAGAATGGACCCTATAAACCCAGAGAATGGACCCTATAAACCCAGAGAATGGACCCCTATAACCCCAGAGAATGGACCCTAAAAATCCAGAGAATGGACCCTATAAACCCAAAGAATAGACCCTATAAACCCAGAGAATGGACCCTATAAACCCAGAGAACCGACCCCTATCACCCCAGAGAATGGACCCCTATGAACCCAGAGAATGGACCCCTATAAACCCAGAGAATGGACCCTGATAAACCCAGAGAATGGACCCCTAAAAACCCAGAGAATGGACCCCTAAAAACCCAGAGAATGGACCCTAAAAACCCAGAGAATAGACCCTAAAAATCCAGAGAATGGACCCCTATAAACCCAGATAATAGACCCTAAAAATCCAGAGAATGGACCCCTATAAACCCAGATAATAGACCCTAAAAACCCAGAGAATGAACCCCTAAAAATCCAGAGAATGGACCCCTATAAACCCAGAGAATAGACCCCTATAAACCCAGAGAATGGACCCCTATAAACCCAGAGAATGGACCCCTATAAACCCAGAGAATGGACCCCTATAAACCCAGAGAATAGACCCCTATAAACCCAGAAAATGGACCCCTATAAACCCAGAGAATGGACCCCTATAAACCCAGAGAATGGACCCCTATAAACCCAAAGAATAGACCCTGATAAACCCAGAGAATGGACCCTGATAAACCCAGAGAATGGACCCCTATAAACCCAGAGAATGGACCCCTATAAACCCAGAGAATGGACCCTGATAAACCCAGAGAATGGACCCCTATAAACCCAGAGAATGGACCCCTATAAACCCAGAGAATGGACCCTGATAAACCCAGAGAATGGACCCCTATAAACCCAGAGAATGGACCCTGATAAACCCAGAGAATGGACCCCTATAAACCCAGAGAATGGACCCCTATAAACCCAGAGAATGGACCCCTATAAACCCAGAGAATGGACCCTGATAAACCCAGAGAATGGACCCCTATAAACCCAGAGAATGGACCCCTATAAACCCAGAGAATGGACCCCTATAAACCCAGAGAATGGACCCCTATAAACCCAGAGAATGGACCCTGATAAACCCAGAGAATGGACCCCTATAAACCCAGAGAATGGACCCTGATAAACCCAGAGAATGGACCCCTATAAACCCAGAGAATGGACCCCTATAAACCCAGAGAATGGACCCTGATAAACCCAGAGAATGGACCCCTATAAACCCAGAGAATGGACCCCTATAAACCCAGAGAATGGACCCTGATAAACCCAGAGAATGGACCCCTATAAACCCAGGGAATGGACCCCTATAAACCCAGAGAATAGACCCCTATAAACCCAGAGAATGGACCCTGATAAACCCAGAGAATGGACCCCTATAAACCCAGAGAATGGACCCTGATAAACCCAGAGAATGGACCCTGATAAACCCAGAGAATGGACCCCTATAAACCCAGATGGACCACTTTAAACCCATGTTTACATTTTGACCTGTTTTCATTGCTTTCTCCTGTAAATTTTAGCCAAGTTTTGCCAGTTTTAAACCCTTCCACCACTTTATTCTATGGACCACTTTAACCCAGAGAATGGACCCATCTATAGTTGTTGGACACTTACTTACATTTTTAAGAATGGACCTTTTACTACACAAATGGACCCCTATAAACCCAGAGAATGGACCCTTTGATAGAGAAGTGGACCCCTTACCCAGGTTAAATATGAAGTATGGATATCTTGGACTCAACTTTAATGGTCCAGGAGTTTACTGACCTCAATGGTCTCCCAGTTTGGCTGGGCTCCAGAGAATGGACCTCTCCCATTTATCCCCTTTATGGATGGACCTTGTCTCCACATGACTATTCTGAATTGTGCATGGCTGTGTTCAAACACCTTCAGGTACAGTGGGGTCCCGGTCTCCATAGAGGGTGCTTTATGAAATAGCACAACTGTATCTAGTTTGTAAGGTGACATTAGGGCACCATGGTGACATTACCCCCTCTGTCCTCTCTCTGAGTCCTCAGTGCCGGCAGATATCTGGGTCTAGGAGAATATCAAACCAATGAAGAAATCAAACCATGAATTTAAAGCAGTACGGCACAGACATGTTTTTATTTTTACGTTAAAGCTTGTCCCAGCACATATTAGGCTGTATTTAGATCTGACAGTCACTCATGTGAAATTTAAACCCTTCCACCACTTTATTCTATTTTTGCCACTTTAACCCATTTTTCCCATCTATAGTTGTTGTTGACACTTACTTACATTTTTAAGAAGGCTTTTTACTACACAAATGATTAAAAAAGTATTTTTTTTTCTTTGATAGGAGTGGTTATTTTTTCAGGTTAAATATGAAGTATGGATATCTTGGCTCAACTTTAATGGTCCAGGAGTTTACTGACCTCAATGGTCTCCCAGTTTGGCTGGGCTCCAGAAAGCTCTCCCATTTATCCCCCTTTATGGACGGCCTTGTCTCCACATGACTATTCTGAATTGTGCATGGCTGTGTTCAAACACCTTCAGGTACAGTGGGGGTCCCCGGTCTCCATAGAGGGTGCTTTATGAAATAGCACAACTGTATCTAGTTTGTAAGGTGACATTAGGGCACCATGGTGACATTACCCCCCTCTGTCCTCTCTCTGAGTCCCTCAGTGCCGGCAGATATCTGGGTCTAGGAGAATATCAAACCAATGAAGAAATCAAACCATGAATTTAAAGCAGTACGGCACAGACATGTTTTTATTTTTACGTTAAAGCTTGTCCCAGCACATATTAGGCTGTATTTAGATCTGACAGTCACTCATGTGAAATAAAAGAAAACTAGCATGGCTGGCTAGACTGCAGCTCTGCAGCTCTGCAGCTTTGTTAACTGAAAGAAAATAAGTTTGACTGATTGAAACAAACTGATGAGGAGACTCCTGTTTGTCTTTGCCTGGGGGCAAAGACCTCACCTGCGCTGCAGCTCACCTTTATAGGCCCTATGTTATTGCAGTGATGTGTTTTGTCAGTCAGACCTTGAGATGGAGCAGATAGCAGGATTATTAAGCACAAATGTTGGATCCATTAGTGGCTGCAGTCCATTTTTAGTGAGTCAGACCTTCAGTGCTGATAGGCAGTGGGTTGGGAGATTCTATGTTAAAGACAAAATACTGAATGTTTCGGGTCCATGCATTGAACTGTGGAAAGTATTACCAGATCTCTTCTTCTCTTTTATTTCTGCACATTAGCGTCAGATTCAATGGCGTTTTCATTAAAGCCTTGTCACAGGTGCAAACAGACAGCAAGAACGTAGTCCGAGCCTCATTAATCAGGTCTGCAAACACACAGGCTGAGGTGGAGGAGAGGACGACACACAGGCGGGGCTGGTTTGACGTGTATGTGTTGACACGCGTGTGCTGGGATGTCATGAATGACTCTGAATCAGATGCGTGAGTGTCAGACTTACCACGCCTCAAAGACCGGTGAGCTACCAAACCCAAGTGGAAAAACAAATATTTCAGAAACATGTTGATGTGGAGAAGACCAAAAACTACAACTCCATTGTTAGCAGGACGTTAACAGACAACACCTCGCTGAAAAACCCCGATCAAAGCAGCGTCTGCTTTCTGCTCCTGATTAGCAGCTTTACATCGGCGGCTGGCTGCACTCGCCCGGTTTTATCAGAACAACTCAGTGAAATTTGAATCCTTTCAGGGCGTCAGAGTCTGCCTCAGATGTGTTGTTGAATTGAACGTTTTATGTTTGCCACACATCTTCAAGGCTTTCTCTACAGTTTGCTTATCTGTGAGCGTGCATGGAAGGACCACACGCTCTTCATGCCCATAAGAAGGGTCTGCAGAGCTCAGCCTGAGAGCAGGCTAGTCATTATTTCATGGTTTTGTTGAAACAAACAGAATTTAAATCAAATGGAGAGATGAGAGGGATTTAATAAATAGAGATGGCCGTGAATATTCGGCGTTTCTCTCCTTTTATCTCTGCTCTCTCTCTCTCTTCAGCCTCCACCTTCATCGTCCAAAAGCAGCTGCTGCACGTCTGCAACCTCAGGCTCATGGCAAACACAGGTGGGAGGTAGAGAAGGAAAAATACCTCAGGTTGTCAGATACCAGGAATATAAACTTTGATTATCCAATATTTTATGTACTGCATAAAATCATTTTCTGCAAACTCCTGCATGTGGTCTGATTTGCAATAAAAACCTTGCTGTTGGTTCTGAAACGTTGCTAGGTTGTTTTTTTTTTTGTGCCGTTATGAAAGTGTCACCTCTTCTGCTCTGTTAGTAAGACATGCACATAGAGTTTAAAGCTAAAGTCCTAATATTGGGAGAGTAATGATGTGAGAATAAAATCACAAGTTATTCAGCTATATTTGGAATTAGTTTCAGTATCATTGAGTCTTTTTAGAATTCTCATTCTGATGAAAATATTTTTGATTTTTAACAAAATATGAAGTTTTCATTTTTTCAGTGTAAAGTCTATAGATGATCCAGGTCTCTCATTTTAGTGCAGGAGACGTATGAGTCTTCTGTATTCCTAGTCTGTATGAAATATGATCCATCCACAGCTAAAACTATCATTTAATGCTCAGAATGACTTCAGTCCTCTAAAATGGACTTTTATCTCTGAAAGGATTGCTTTTTCAAACTTTATTCTCCTAATATTACATCTAATTCCTGATCTAATGACTCTAGTTGCTTTAATGTTTTAATATCGTTCTGATTTTCTTTTAAGGAGGCCCCAATGATACATCTTTGGGACAGAAGCTGGAGCCACATGGACGAAAGTGAAGCAGAACACTGGCAATGTTGTTGTACCTAAGCAACGATGTTGTTTTTAAGTGCAGCTTAGACATTGTGCAGGAGTTTGTCTGCATTTGTGTGTGGATCCTGATGAAAAAGACGTAGTTTTGGTCCTAAAATCCCTGAAACAGCAGAGACTATGTCATTTGAAAACATGCAGTATCACAAAGTATTGCATTATCCAGGATTCTGACCACCTTCAATAGTTCAGGACTTCTTATTCTTCTACTTTTACTCAGTAATTTTTGCACAAGTCCATTTCTCTTGAGCAGACTCCCACAAACAGCTGCATGGCATCAGTAATAAAACGCTCACAGGGAGCAGGAGGTTGCGGTGATAACTTTCGTTCTAACAGCGGGGAACGCGGCAGGTTGCACACGCTCCGTCAACCAGAGGACGGCCTGACCTCGACAGAACATTAAGTCGATCCTCAGCCAATTTTATTCCCTTTAAAATGGAGACGGACAGCGACCCGCTCCCAGAGAAATGTTCATGACTATGAGACGTGACACTTCTATGATTCAATCTCAGGCAGAAAAAGCCTCATTTTCAATAACAGAATGGATCGAGGCGAATTGAAAAGAGGACCGTGTCAAGGGCTTTTTCACACGTCCGTGTCAAGCAGCGTATTGGAGTGAAAGCCTAAAGCTCAAACTCTGAGCTACACTGAGAATCCCTTCTCTCTGCTGGTTTCTCTTACCATTCTTAGGTGTGCGTGTGGGGCTACCTAAAGCCACATGGTTATAGTTGTGCTGATGAGTACCTGCAATGACAAAAGCAATGAAACATCTGTTCAGCATCCATGAGGAAGCACAAATACAGACTGTTAGCAGCGGGAGGGCCACAATTAAAGAGATAAATCCCCCAAAATATTCAATTCTGAAGCATAACTGTGATATCACACAGACAAATGTGTGCTTTAAATTTACTTTTATGGCACACATTATAAAACCGCATCATGATTCCACAAACTTGTTTCGTGGGTGAAATATCCCTTTAATTTCCTCAAATCTAAGCAAATGCACATAAATATAGATGAGAGAGTTTGTGGGATGATTGTAAGTAGAGCAGAGTCAGCTGTCACCGCAGCATCGCCCTGTAAAACATGTTAGCATCAAACAGAAATCAAGACGCTACAGCAGGATGAAAAAGAGGCAAAGCATTAAAACAGAGCAGTATACAATATTCATGGTACCATGCCCCACATCATACAGAACTCATAATCTGTGGAGATTACATGATTCAATATTAAAGACACAGATTCAACATTAAACTCCACATTCATCTTTCAAAAGAAAGCTCAGATGAGAGTCTTCACTTCAACACCAGGCATCGAGAAACAGAGGAGACACTTTGTCATATTTTTGCTTTTAGGAAGAAAATGCATCAAAATATGAAACTAGATCACACACCGCGGTGGAGGGTGCACTAATGTGCAAAGTAGAACATGTTTGCAATGTTTTGACTCTTTATTTGCACAGGGAACTTCTAAATTCATGTTCACTGCTAATGCATGGATGCATGCACACACAGCAGCAGGACATCCCTGCAACAAAACCAACAACAGGATCCCTGACGCCACAAACTCACAACATATCAGAGCGAAACTAGTCAAGATTTGGTTAGACAAGGTGAAGGACTACAATACCCATGAGCCTTAGCAACCATTTCTAAATCTAAGAAGCTGGAAACTCATGAATGGTTTAGAGCAGAAGCAAACAGATGAAAGGTGTTGATGGAGAATCTAAACATCAGTGTCAGAAGTTCAGAGCTGGGGAGAAGGCCTTAACTTTATATCAGCATATTTTCTGGTGTAGGCATAACACATTTAAATGTTGCAGCCCCCCTCCCCCCTAAAACTGTGATGAGCATTTCCTGATGTGGGCGTTCACAATCAACACACTCAAACAAAACAAATACAGACTTTTATTGTGAAGGACCTGTGCTGCATCACTGATTTAGCTTTAGCAGTGATAGCGTTGCGTGTACAGAGCTACAGGGTTTATGGCTACTTCTCTGACCTCACTTAATGCCACAGCCCACCTTCTCGAATCATCCTGGGCTCATCCATTAAAACACACCTCTAAAACAGTTGTTCAGAAGTGCTGCAGCTCTGGGCTAAATACAACCCGAGGGGGGCCATTAGCCGTTATCACAAACGTCAGACTGGTAGAGTGATAGACCTGATGGCTGTGCTGCATGCTCATCACACAGACATGAGTGGACGATGTTCAGATTGTTACCTGCTCTGTAGTCAGAGTTACCTCCAATTTCCATATACAGCGTGCGCGCTGCTTACCGAAGCGCCGCGGGTTTGCTCTGACCGAAGGAGAGCGAGCCCGCCCACTGGAAGCGTGTCTAGAGCGCAGCGGACAGTCCTGATCAGCAGGAAAAGATCACGGGAGAACTGCAAGTTCACACAGGAAAAGTGTGTCAACAGCGGCTAGTTTACCTTTTGGGTTTCATTTATCGTCCTTTCTGGTATAAGTCCATGATATTATTGCTTCCTCCATTGGGTGAGGACATCAGGAAGTTAAAAGGTTGATTTTTGCTTAAAGGATCTGTGGTTTTATGTGAAATTCTTTGGCTAAATATCCCCCAAATTTAACTTTCCCTTGTCAATAGCGCCGGTGTAGCTCTGTGACCCGCTGACCTCTCGGTGACCCTTCGCTCTTGCTGCAGGATGAGACATAATGTTGATATAGAGATGATTTACGATCAGGACTCCGTGCTTTGCGTCTTATTTTGAAAGAACCGGATGTTCTATGCTTGTGACTTCCATGGTTGGTGCTTTCTGAACGACGGTGAATTTACGAGGTTTGGCAGCAGCCGGCGCTGAAATAGACCTGCAGTGTATTTGAAACAGGTGTTGGTCCAGGCACGGGCCGCTGCCGGTCTGGAGCGCCGGGTATGGAAATGCTCTGAGAGACTAGAGAGGGAGCGAAGTGCTCCGCTGTATGATTTGCTTTCCGCGGCGTGCACGCTGTATATGGAAATTGGGGGTTAACCATGCTAGTGACGGGACTCAAACTGAGCTGTTGTCCATCATATATCACTCTGTTACACTACTTTTCATTTACCCTCCACTGTGACTGGCAGTTTGAGGCATCAGTGGCTTTAGTTTGACTTCATGTTCATTTTACAACAAAACAAATGAACTCAAACAGGTGCTGCAATAACGCCATCTTCTGGAGGAAATTACTCTGATTGTCCCGTACCGTGTCCCGCCGGTCTGCTTCACTTCAGTAGCGTTGCTCTGGGCCTGATTACACTTGCATGTGTACACAGTAGGTGGCAGTATGCACACAGTTGGTTTGCAAATCCACCAAGAAGAAGAGAGCCATGGCAGCAGCTGGGGTCTACACTTGTGAATGATGTTTTTCTTCACCACCAGCACTCACTATTTACATATCAACCATGCAGATCAGAGGATGTTATGGGCCTGTGCTGCACAGATAGAGACAGGAGACATTTGTAATTGACTTTTCACCTCTGCCCCCGGCAGGTATCCTGTACCTGGGTAACATTCTGCCTGAGGCCTCCTCTGTGAGTCCAGCTCTGTGCGGTTCAAATAAGCCTCTTAACCATTAAATCCACCATGATGGCTTTTCCTCCATTTCCACATTTTTAATAGTCACATTTTAAGGCAGTGGTTCCAGATGTGATTTCCATGGAGCTCCTGCTCCTTGTACTGAAGATCAGCTGAGACCTCCACTCTGAAGAACATCACACTGATTTCCTCTACCATGGATATGGGATGATGAAAAGCAAAGACGTGGCCCACAATCATTTAGTCACAGCTCCCCCTGTTGGCAACAGATACACTGGAAAAAAGGCCACTCTTAAAAAAGTAAAAAAAAAAAAAAAAAAGAATAAAATAAAACAAGTATTCCATGCTTGTAATAAGCAAAAAAATCTGCCAATGGAACAAGTGAAAATTCTCTTGATAAGATTTCTTGAAATTAGACATTTTATTCAAGCCTTACGAGATAAAAGTTGGCTTAAAGGTCACGTGTTTTACCCTGTAAGACGAGTTTACATCAGTCTCAGAGGTCACCTAAACACGCCTGTGAGGTTTTTTACTGGAGAAACACTCCAGTATTGATTTCTGCATGTCTAAAAGCTTCTCTGTTTCAGCCCTGCTCAGAACCAGCTGTTTCTGTGTCTGTGGCTTTAAAAGTTAATTAGCTGTCTGACTCCGCCCCTGACCACACCCCTCTGAGGAAATGGATGTGGCTCTCCTGATGTTACAGACACTTTTATCCAAAGTTAGGGACCTGACTGGGAGTTGAACCATCAGTCTCCCAGGCCGTAGTCGGCAGAATAACCCACTGAGCTATCCAGCATCTCAACTTTCTTCAGAGCAGGGAGGGCCAACCAAACCTGGGGGCGGGGCTAACTCCCCACATGACATCATGAGGGGAAAATCTGAGAACGGCTTGTTTCAGCACACTTTTTCTGAAAGGTGGTGAAAGAGAGGGGGGAGGGAATGGATTTTTCTGGTACTTGACGGGATTGTGGACTGACCAGGGCTCATATTTTTGTTAGAAAAGCCTGAAAAAGGGTTTTTGCATAATATGGCCCCCACCAAAACTAGCTTAGAAAACTCATTCTCAGCTATGTTTAACCAGTGTTGGGAAGTTTTGTGTCTCATAATAAGGCTCTGATGCTGAGAAGTGGCATCCCCTTTGTTTCAAGTGTTACTCATTTAAAGTTTTATAAAAGTTACACTGTTCTCCATCTGAGCCCAGCACCCACTTAAAATAAGATTATAAACTGGTATTTCCAGACAAAATGTCTTGAATCAGCATTCCTGTCTTGTTTTAGGAAGCACTTTTTCTGCCATCATAGTTCTCCAGGCTGTCTCTATCTTGTTGATCTGATTTGTTTTCTTCATTTAAGTTAAATCTCATTGTTGAAACAAGATAACTCATCTTTTACAAATTACACAGCAGCTTAAAAACCTTCTGCAATGTCAAATCATCAGATATTTTAAGACAGGTTCCCTTATCTAGATAGTCCAGATGTACTGTCTAAAAACAAGCTCATAGTTTACTGAAATGTAACTCTTTAGATCTTTGTGTCTTGTTTTAAATGAAAGGAGATATTTTGACTAGAATTGAGAGAAATATACTTGGTGAGGTTTTGAGTTTTTGCCGTGTAGGCACCGTTCATGGATCATGACTTCTACATGGCTGGCTGGATCAGCCTCTTCTGTGGTGTGGGACACTCAAACACCCGGCCCATTCTGCAGTCCACAGCTCAAAGGCTGGACCCGACACACACCATTCTGACTCTGTGGCTTAACTGTTCTTGTGTGTTTGTATTTGTATGAATAGTTGGACAAAGTATGTTAGAGAGAACAGTAAGAGGATCACCGAAACCTGGATCTGTAGTCAGCACTATCTGTCATCTGTGTCGTCATTAGTGAGAGCTGAGGCGTTTCACTTCCAGCACGGAGAATAACCCCCAGTTTGAGCCAACAGTTGGTCCGCCGTGCCGAGCAGGGGTGTGTGTGTGTGTGTGATGCAGAGTGCTGGGCTGGCTCTGCACTGTGGAGGTGCTTGAGTTGAAAGATGGGACCTTTACTGAGCCCATTGTACTGAGAAAAGTTGATGAATGACAGCCATTCTCAGCAGTGTGTAGGAGCGAGTGTGTGTGGGGTTACGGAGGAGGAGGCAGCGATGGATGGAGTCCTCGCCGACGAGTGTTGATGCTGCGACTGCTTCTTTTGCTGTCTGCTGCTGTGCCTGTTTAAAAATGCATTAGAGCTGACTGCTGAAAACCTTCATTTACATCTGTCACACTACTGAACGTGTCTGTGGGGGGGGCGTTCAATATTTGTTTGAGCTATAAAGATAGATGTGTTCATGTCAGATACTTGAACAGAGGAAGATGAGTTCCCCAGTCTCTGAAAGTTCAGCAGTTTCATACCAGCACGTCTGTCAGCTGTGCAACCATGATGCAGCGAGGCCTTTAAAGCTTTTAATATTTGCATTTTAAAAAAGCATTTACTATCCGATCTCTATTCTTTGTGAGTGTAATTATTTAACTAACCTCCTCTCTGGAACTAAATCAGCAGGTCTGTGTACAAGAAGCAGTTACATAAGAGAGGGTCACGGATGTTTGACTGAACTCTGTGTTTTGTCTCTCAGGAAAAATCTACGACAAAAACAAGAACACAAACCCACTCCAGCCCACACCATCAGCTGCTCCTGCCAGCTACACACAGCAGATATGAAGTTCAACCAGCAGGAGACGTTCAGAGTCAAACAAACACACTCTGAACACTCACACACTCCTGATGGTTGGTCCTAGTTTAATTCTGATGTTCAGTTATTCTACAGCAAAAAGCACGTCCATACTGACAGTGAACCCGTTCCTTTCAGTCCGGTGATTAGAGGACCCATGAAGTCAAACACGTGTGTCTGGATCTGTCGACCTCTCCACTCATTATTTAGACCAGAGCTGGACTACAGCAGAGGGATCTAAACCAGGGCAGTGACCGTACCTCTCAGTGCACGCAGAAGAATCTGTATGAATCATTTTTACCCATAATTCTTTAGTCTGGTCTCACGCTAATCGTGTTTTCAATGACGCCACCGTCATCCACAGCCAGTGTTGTCCATCCAAACATGAAAACAGCTGAGTGCCTAACACTGAAGGTGAGCCTGGTTCAGTCTGAAGAACAGCTGAAGGATGTTAAATATAATGTAATGGCAGTTTTCCCCGATATCACCATTAAATATGTGATTATTTCAGGGTGCTCATCTTATGTATAATTCAACAAACAAGAATTAATCATTTTATATTCTAAGAAGAGCAATGCCTAACAAATTAAACTAGGGAGGAATCGTTCTGAAAAAAATATCCAAGTGGGATTATTTTTGGCTCACTTTGCAAATTTGAGATCAATTGCTAAACTAAAGCGGTGAATATAATAATAATAATAATGATAATGATAATAATAATAATAATGATAATGATAATAATAATAATAATAATAATGATAATGATAATAATAATAATAATAATGATAATAATAACAAAAAATAATAATAATAGTAATTTTAATAATATTAATAATAATAATAATAATAATAGTAACAATAATATTAATAAATTAATAAATTAATAAAATAATACATTTATAATAATAATAACAATAATAATAATAATGATAATTATTATTATAAATAATAATAATAATAATTATTATTATTATTTTTATTATAATAACAATGATAATATTATACTAATAAAATAATAATATTATAACATAAGCAGTATTAGTAGTAGTAGTAGCAGTAGTATTAATAATAATAATTATAATAATAATGATGATAATAATAACATTAATAAAAATGATAATATAATAACAATGAAATAATAATTTATTAATAATAAAAAAAATAATAATTATGATGATAATCATAGTAATAATAGTAATTATAGTAATAATAGTAGTAGTAGTAGTAGTCATAATAATAATAATAATAATAATAATAATAATAATACAATAATAATAATGATAACAACAATGATAATTAATACATACATGTAATTATAAAGTGATAATTTTTTTTCTTGTTTTTGTGTTGAAAATGAAAAATATAAAAAAGTAGAATAGTAGGATTTTTGTAAACTATACTAAAAAAATAAGACACTTGAATGTTTGCTGTGTTTGACAGAAATATCTCTGGGGGAAAAATATATATTACAGTAAAATGGAATTTATATATATATATATATATATATATATATATATATATATATATATATATATATATATATATATATATGCCTGCCTGATCATTTTACTCTCCACATTTAACGAACATCTCTGTTTCTTTGTGTGGACTGTAGACTGTAAGCAGTTTGAGCTGTTAACCTCTTAGGTGAAGCAGTGCTCTAAAAAACACTGACAGTAAGAAATGAAGATACTGGGTGCTGGCGGTGTAGTGGTTATGTCTGTGCGTCCCAGGATGTCTTTCTTGAAGCAACATCGAGTTTGAAATTCAGCATGTGGCTCCTTCTCCAGATGCCGTTCCTACTCTCTCCACTGTTCCATCCTCTAAATAAAGGCATAAAACAGTTTGTAAAATCACAACAAGAAAAGGATGACTGCTCTAATGACTATTATTGATGAGGATCAAGGTTAAACATCATTTCTTGGTTAGTTTTCTCTCTGGTTGGAATGTAAAGTTTAGGAAAGGCTGTGCACTGAAAAATAATTCAACCCTGCGTGCTGCATCAGCGTTTGATTATCTGAAATTAAAGAGGCAGATTGCACAGCCTTATATTTTGAACCAGTTTTGCTGTGACTGAGCTGCTGTCAGCCATGTTGGCTAACATGGCTAACATGTAAACAGGCTGTATTTACATGTGCTGAGTGTCATCATCCAACAAGGACATTTAGATACAGACACAGGCCAAGCAGAGGAACCTGCACAGCAAAGATCTATGCACTTCAACTCTCTAAATCCACTGACAGGACAGACTTCAATGAAAGAAACCTGTCCCACCAACAAGGGTCCTCATTACGCTGTATGCTCTTCTTTAAAAGAGGGCCCAGCTCTCTGGATTTCTCTTAAAGTGATCTTTAAGAACCAGGAAATGGACCGACAGGGTTCTTGATCTGTGAGAAGTTTGGTCTCGATCTGCTGATTCCACTCAGAGACTTTCTGAGGGGTCCAGAGAGATGAACCCAGCTGAACGGTCCAAAGAGAAGACGCTCATTAAGAACCGGGTCGGCCAGGCTCAGTGATCCGTCTGTGATCTGGGGGCCAATTAACCATATTCAACCAAGGTTCGAAGCACAATCTGGCCCTAAGACTCCCAGAGCCAGCAGGATGCTGATTGGCTCGAGCACCACGGTACCATAAATCTCAGTGAGAGCTCTTCCTGCTTCATGCTTACTGGGACTGCTAACTTTACAGAAGTAAAAACCTGCACTGACCTCGATCCGACCACCATACCCGGCTACCATAGCCAGTCCAACACGTACGGACTCTGTTTCTGGGCCGCCCTCTAAGAGCTTTTAATGGCATTATAACAGTTCTGTATGTAGCCAAGCTGTGTCTTTTTGTTTGACTTTTTTGGCCTTTCACGGCTACCGTAGTTTAGCTCAGAGAGAAGCAGGAGGATGCAGCTGAGTGGCTGGCTGAAGTCAGCTAATGAGCTAGCAGTTTTAAGTTTACTTTTAAAGAGTGCTGGAAACATAAGCCTGTAGGTGTGGTTATTTAGGACTACTTATGAGGCTGAGTGATGAAAATGTGTGATTTAAGTTTCTGTTTCCGTCCACCGTATTCCTGGGGCCGCTGCTGTAACTCTGAATATGGGCGAAACTCCCGCTGCTAAGGCGGATGTACATAAATACATGTATTTTAATACAGCAGCTAACGATAGACGCTAACTACAAACGACAGTTTGATAGGAATTTACCGCAAATTTATAAATGTAAATATATTTTTGTGCTCACATGTTGACATTGTTTGTACTGTAAGCTGTAAATAAGGTGAATACCACATTATTCCTGGGGGTCTACTGTAGCTATGAATATGGGCTGAACTTCCAGGACAGCAACAATAAAAGCAAAACGCGATTCTTTTAAGGGCTCACTAAAGTGATTTAGTGTCAACAGTGGTTGTTCTGAAATAAATACACAGAGCTTAACAAATGTATTAGACCACCCTAACCCTAACCAAAGTAAGGTTTCTGCCACAGCTGCCCTAAATCAACAGCACTGGTAATTACCAAAATCATTTTTATGTCTCTGCAATGGTTAATACACCAATATGTAGAAGCTCTTTAACCCAAATGATATTTTTAATGCTAATATAGAATTATTATTGTTATCCACGAATTTTCAATTTTACTGATTTACAAAAAAAACTGAAAAAATAGTAAAGCACATTAATATTTCTTGATTTATATGTCAAATTATAGTTATTTACTGTCATTCCTGAACAGAAAAATGAGTTTTAGTGGTTGAATGTTATGCTTGATTCATTTCTGACTTCTCAGAGAAGCCCAGTGAGCCGGCTCACATTTGGGTGAATTCAGTTTGAAATTCCTCATTCCTGTTCAAAATGGTAAAACGTGGAGAGCTGACTGAAAATGAAAGAGTCCGCATTAAAGCACTTCATGATGCTGGATGGTCTCTGAGACAGGTATGACAGGTGGTCTAATACATTTGTTAAGCACTGTACATTTGCTGCAATAAACAATAAATCATTTTTGTTAACTAAATAAAGTTAAATGAGCTGAATGTTTAAATAAAGTTTGTTGTAATGCTCAGTACCTGTTACTTCCTTCGTGGTATTGCTTACATGACAAAGTTAAAGACGGTATACGTCTCTAACAGCAGTGGTTTAAACATGCTGTTCACTGTTTAAATGCATTTGAAATGTAATTCTTTCAATATTACTTCATCATTAATTTAAAACTTGACATTTACCAAACTGAAGAGCTGACGACTTTAGTCACAGATAACTTTATTAAAATAATTCCCACATTTTAAGAGGGATTAGTTGGTAGAACAAGGATTTCATCAACCCCACAAACTAGAAATGTTCTGTGAGGGTGGTGTCCAAACTCAGTAAACAAAACTATACTGATATGAAGCTAATGAAGTTAGCTGAATATGCTCGTCTAGGTTATCAGAGGTCATGTCGTCACTTTGTACTCTTTAGAAGGGCAGAGAAATAATAATATTGTCCCGTCCCACGCAAAGAATCATGGGGGCTAGGAATAAGGTGGATAGAAAATAACCACGAACGCAACGCTAATTTTTGTTAGCCCATAAATATGATTTTCTCTTATGTGTTAGCATCAAGCTAACGGACCTTTTTGGACTTTGTGTGAGAAGATAGCAGATGGCATGCCAGCTTTACAGAGCATCATGTTAAGGTGTGTAATACAGTTTGGTTACAGTGAAAATGTTATTTTAGGTCTGTCTAGTGACAAACTATATTCTCTGTTATTTTACAGTTTTACAGAAGGAAGTGCCTCTGTGTGTGAGGTCTTAATAAACGGCCAAATCACGGAGAAACGGTCCCTCATTTCACTGAGAAATGTTTATCTATCTGCCAAACTAAAGAGGAACGTTCAGGGAGGGCAGAGTAGTATCTTACAGCTCATCTAAAAGGGTAGAAATGGCAGAAGTGTGACTAAAACTAAAATGCAAAGACTAAAACTGAGACTGAAATTAAAAATATGCAGCGCCAAAATGAAAATCAAGCAGTCACACAGTCATTACACTGCTGCCACGCACCCAGTCTGAAACATCCCTGATAGAAGATGAAGAATTAGATCAGCTCTTTAAAAAGATGCAGACGTTTTTCTGTGTTAGTATACTGTCTGTCTGATACACTTACTCCAGCAGTGGGTGTCTTCATTTCAGTAAATTGGCAGATAAAGACAGATTCAGAGCCACATCCTCTCTCTAATTATACCGTGGGTTTGTTCTTCAATGACTGACGTGCTCTCCAGGGTGTCGGGTTAAAAAGAGTTTCCTATTTAAATTGCTAAGAGGATGTTTTTCTCTCACTCTGTGGATAATATGGCGCTGTGTCACTCAGATTCACCGTCTGAATCAACCAAATATCAGCGATCCTCGGGCTGCAGAGTCTCGGACACGTTCCTCTGCTGCCCCTCCCCTCCGCGGGACGATTCCTCACATCAACCATGTGATCTCTGGAGAATACCTCCTTGGTGAGTTTGCATAATAGCATCCAGATGGCACAGAAGTGAGTCAGTAATGTGACATTTGGTGTGGCATTTTGTTTCACATCACACCTTCAAACATCACATTCATAAACCGCAGACGGGAGAGGCGGCGTGCTGAGCCCGCCACAGAGCACCTTGAACCTGCACCGAGGCTAAAAAGCATCCGCAGAATCAATAGTGGTCACAAGCTGAGAGGCATGTGGGAAACCGTCGGAGCATCGATTTCTAACAATGTGCATTCTGTCCAACAAGTGAACGTCCTCGTCACCGTATCTTTGTACTTTGTGCCTGTGTGAGCGTGATTGGCTGCAGGCTCTTGACTTTCCATGAACAGGGACATCACTCTGACAGAAGAGATGAAGCAAACCAAGCTCTGACAAACATCAGTCTGTCTCTGTCATCTCTGTGACAACTCAAAGACAACAGGCAAACAAACAAGGTCATCAGAGGATTTACTGGGACGACCTGCAGATGTGAGCAACAGACCCAGCTAGGCAGGGATACGCGACGGTCCAGCACGACAGGAGCCAGGTGACAAAGTGAAGGAAGCCACGGATAAGGACACATTATCTCAGGAACACAGATGTCCAGATTGACTGTGCTTTCATGCCATCAGGGTGCTTTAGTTGCTGATGCTAGCTCATGCTGCATGCAGCAAGGGCATGCTGCTATCCCCAAAGACCCCAGAAAGCCTGCCGCTCTTTCCCCTCCGTATGGGCAGCCTCTGGTCGGTGTTGTTTTTGAAAGATTGGGCAGGGAGCCCTACACTTCTCACACAGTCTTTGGTTTGAATCCTATCCAGTGTTAGAGCAATAAAGCAGACATTAATTATAAAAATGAGACTTGGACTAAGAGATGTAGGTTAAGCCTTTGTCAGAGTAATTCCATGTTGTAAGCTCGAGTCTCCGAGCAGCCGTTCACTTAAGATTGAGCAGTGGAAGCTAAAATTAGCCCGGCTATAAATATAACTTATAAGCATTATCACCAGTGTAATTAGGTCAGAGTTAAGCCTCCTGCTCCACCAGAGAAATCAATGAGGAGGTGGGGGCTTCTGGTGTCCAGGGGGCTGGAGCTTTGTCCCCCACTAACCGAGTGAAGTGGAGCTATTATAGAAGTTAACATTTCCAGATTAAATGTGAACACTCTTGGTCCATTGTTAAATGTCAGGCCTTCGGTGGCTCCCCTTTCCTTCACTGCCAGAGGAGTGCAGGGACGCGCCGGTGGCCCTGGCTGTCGGCTGAGGCATCCACATTCGTACCTGTCACACACAGAGCAGCGTGCGCCTCCACTGACGCCGCCGCCTCCACCTCCTCTGGGCCTTTCATAACTCTGGTATAGCTCCACTTGGCAGGGCTAATGGGACGGTGGGGCTGTTGGTTTTAGAGAGGGATGTCAGGAGGAGAGTGGAGCAGAGAGCTCTCTAATAGATCGGGGGTGGGGGGGTGGGGGGGCTGCCTTGTGATCGCTGGCCCATGCTGCTGTTTCTCTCCACTCTTCATCCCACTGCTCCAACACATCCTCCGTTTTCATACTCTTCCTTCTCTTATCAGCTCTCCGTCTCGCTTTATCCCTCGTCCACATCATCTCCGTCTCTGCGGTCCTTTACTGCACCCCCCACCCCCACCCTCCATCCTCTCGTCCATGCTGTAGAGATACCAAGCCTTCAGGGTGTCCATTAAATGCTGCTTGTCTGACTGTTTTGTTTGTCTCTCTGTATGCAGCACAATCCCCACCATATCTAACCCGCTCTTACTCCCCAGACATCACGAACACTTGCATGTTTGGTGGTCCGATGCTTCAAAATACGACGCTTTAGCTTCCCCAGTGTCATTTCAAGGCACGGTCCTCTAGCTTGTTGTTGAGTGTACTGTGGATGTGCCGTTGACATCAGACGCGTATGAAAAGCTAGAACTGGAGGTTGAGGGCGATGAAATGGCCAGCAAAGCATGGGAATATCATGCAGAGGGCTAGGCCTGCATGTTTTTATAAAACAAAGGTTGGAAATCATCATTCCACCCCTTCTTGGTTGCTTTATTTGCTTTATTTACATCACTGGCAAACACCCATTGCCAGACTCTGAAAAAACAGAAACCTTTCTGCTAAGACTGGTGGTCACTAACTACAAGGCTAGAATACGATTCCTTTTGAGATTATTTCCCATCATGCATCTGGTGGAAATTCACAAGAATAATGTTTGACAAGAGAACACGAAATAGAAGGAGATGGAGATCGCATTTGAGTTAATATCTCTTATAATCAAACAAAAAGGAAAGTTAAACACTGAAAACTTTGCACATTGCTGTAACAACCCATGAACTATCCTGGAAACACTTCAGAATAAAAGTACTGTATCAAAACCAGAGTAGTCCCACCACTGGTACACACTGATCAGGCTTTTACTGTGAAAATCCCAGTAGTGGTTTACCGTTCCTGTCATGTCAGACTGGAATGAGATCTGACTGCAGCTCTGAGCAGAAATGTTTTTCAATCTCCTGAGTTGCTCTAGAAGGATCTACACTCACGTTCATGTTTTAAAGAATAAAGTGATTTTATGGCTCCCATTGGTCGTGGACGATGGTCACGTCACTGAGAACACAATTAGCATACGACCGCCTTAAAACAGCTAAAATCGAGTCTTATGACCACCTCACACCTAACGACTGAGACAACGGGGGAGAGCTGAAAGTTTAGCAAGACTCCCAAGATTTTAATCTGAGTTTCGAATATTGTCTAAGTCGTTAGTTGCAAGACCACCTTAAGTCATTTAAGGTGCACTCATACTGGGGCCACTTGCCCCATGCTGTGCATTTAACCCCCCTTTCCAGTCTACTGTTGCTCTGGGTCCAACAAAGCCTGAGCATGGAGGCTACTGGGCTTCCGACTACTGTAGCCCTACTGTTGTAGTACTGTTCAACTAGACTACACCTTCCTGCCACACCACTAAGCAGCTGAGCCCTCCATGAAACAAACTGTTGGTTTAAAGATGCCAAAACTGCAGAAGTGGACACAGTTAAACCAAAATTTAACTTGTTTGACGACAGATATGCTAACAAACATGCTAACCTCAGTTACAGTTGTTTCACAAAGCAGTCGACATGAATGTAGAGAGGGACCATCATGAAACATCTAAAGGTCTCTGTACACTATATTGCCAAAAGTATTGACTCACCCATCCAAATAATGTAAATCAGGTGTTCCAGTCACTTCCATGTCCACAGGTGTATAAAATCATCACCTAGGCATGCAGACTGTTTCTACTAACATTAGTGAAAGAATGGCTCGCTCTCAGGAGCTCAGTGAATTCCAGCGTGGTACTGTGATAGGATGCCACCTGGGCAACAAGTCCAGTGGTGAAATTTCCTGGCTCCTAAATATTCCACAGTCAACTGTCAGTGGTATTATAACAAAGTGGAAGCCATTGGGAACGACAGCAACTCAGCCACCAAGTGGTAGGCCACGTAAAATGACGGAGCGGGGTCAGAGGATGCTGAGGTCATAGTGCACAGAGGTGGCCAACTTTCTGCAGAGTCAATGGCTACAGACCTCCAAACTTCATGTGGCCTTCAGATTAGCTCAAGAACAGTGGTAGAGAGCTTCATGAATGGGTTTCCATGGTAACAGCTGCATAAGACATACATCACCAAGTGCGATGCAAAGCGTGGGATGCAGTGGTGTAAAGCACGCCGCCACTGGACTCTAGAGCAGTGGAGACGCCTTCTCTGGACTGACCAATTGTGCTTCTCCATCTGGCAATCTAATGGACCAGTCTGGGTTTGGTGGTTGCCAGGAGAACGGTACTTGTCTGACTGCATTGTGCCAAGTGTAAAGTTTGGTGGAGGGGGGATTATGGTGTGGGCTTGTTCTTCAGGAGCTGGGCTTGGCCCCTTAGTTCCAGTCAAAGGAACTCTGAATGCTTCAGCATACCAAGAGATTCTGGACAATTCCATGCTCCCAACTCTGTGGGAACAGTTTGGGGATGGCCCCTTCCTGTTCCAACATGACTGTGCACCAGTGCACAAAGCAAGGTCCATAAAGACATGGATGAGAGAGTTTGGTGTGGATCAACTTGACTGGCCTGCACAGAGTCCTGACCTCAACCCCATAGAACACCTTTGGGATGAATTAGAGCGGAGACTGAGAGCCAGGCCTTCTGGTCCAACATCAGTGTGACCTCACAAATGTGCTTCTGGAAGAATGGTCAAAAATTCCCATAAACACACTCCTAAACCTTGTGGAAAGCCTTCCCAGAAGAGTTGAAGCTGTTATAGCTGCAAAGGGTGGACCAACGTCATATTAAACCCTATGGATTAAGAATGGGATGTCACTTAAGTTCATATGCCAGTCAAGGCAGGTGATCCAATACTTTCGGCAATATAGTGTACATCAAGTCCTGTTTTTTAGTACAGGTTTGATTTTTAAGTCATTTAAATGGCCAACAGTTCAGAGCGGTGGCTGCAGCTCAAACATCTCTCAGCAGATTAAACAATAGTTCAACACAGATCAACGACAGCATTTGGACTTTAAACCATATAAAGCATGAAAACAGAACTAGAAAGATGCACACTTTCTCTCTAACTAGGCACTGCACCATACACATGCAAATAACTGTGCAAATAACTGAAATAAATGTAGGGCTCTGACGGCGTTCTCTTGTCTAATTTTTGCAAATGAATGCAAAAACAAAAGCTTTAAACTCACTGTGCATGTTTGAGCAGGAAACTTTTTTGTTTTTATTGGATTATGCATTTATTGGGAAATGAATTTAAAAATGGACTCTGTGTGCAAAGACTGTGTACAAACCTTATGCAGCATAAAAGTGTCTCCTTGGTGTCCATCATACAAGAAGAAATGCTTCTCACGGATCAATACTCTCTAACAAACCACCAAAAGTCTGCATTCATTTCTGGGAGTAAAAGTCTCTCATTGATTCCACAAACTAGCAGCTGTAAATGGAGCTTTCTACTCTGTTCTCTGGTTTTACATCAGTGTGGTCCGACGTGATGTGCCAGCATAAAGAGACAGGATGAATATGCAGGAGCGGAGGAAACAGGACTGAAAATAATGAGCTGTGTGGGCCGCTCCTCCACGAGCTGTCTGAGCTACTGACATGCAGACCATCGTCATAATTTAACATCCATTTAATTTCATCTCTTCACCACCAAAGCTATCAGACTAGCAAATTATGTTTTTCCCCAAACTATACAGACTGAACTTGAAACACAAGTTTTTTAAAAGGACTACTTTAAAGCTGCTGTAATATGTGTCTGCCTATTGTGTTTTTAATCTAGGAGGGAGGGACAAATACAACATCACAAACAAGTTTATTTTAATCTTTGGACAAGGGCCATACTCAGCCGTAAACTGTTAGCACATTAGCATTTTAATCAGACACTAGTCAAGTGAGAAGCTTTTACTGTAACTGCCAATTTTAAGAGGAAAGGCAAATCTAGATGACATATTGTGACCTTCATTAAAGTTCAATAACTTCAGGAGAGGAGGAGGAAAATTTAGAAAAATTCAAGCTTGAACCTCAAAGTGTTCTTCATTGTTCATTACAACAGGGGTTCTCAACCTTTTCAGCCCGCGACCCCCAAAATAAAAGTGCAAGAGACCGGGGACCCCCACTGGACCTGAAGGTGGCTGAACACAGCCATGAACAATCCAGAATAGTCATGTGGAGACAAGGGGGGCTCAAGAGGAGAGCTTTCTGGGGCCCAGCCAAACTGGGGGCCAGCAAAATCCTGGTCCATCGTGAAGTTAAACTTGGTATTTTATATTAAACCTGAATAATAACCACTCTTATCAAAGAAACACATTTTGATTCATTTGTGTAGTAAGTAGCCCTCTTAAAGGGGCTCTATGTAAGATTTTTGCTTTAAAACTTCCCACTTTTGAGTCTATAATGGTGCCACTTTATCCTGATGTGAAGAATGAGGCTCTTTATGTCGTCCTTGTTTGCCTGTATAAGTCTGTGGAGTCATTTCTCTGTGAAGAATTTGGGCCCAATTTTCTGCAAAAATCTCAACAGAAGTGACGTCAGGTACTACGTAATGCGCACACACCCCCTTGCTCTGTTTATACCTGACAACGGCGTGTTGAATGGAGAAGGCTGCTTCCGCGAGTAAACGACCGGCTAGCTCAGCCCAAACACCCACGCAAACTCCACGAAAACATAAAAAACTAAGATAGTTTTATCTGCTGAAGCCGGTCAGGCTAAAAGAGAGTGTGACCGACGCAGGAGGAAATCCAGGATAAATATCAGTGGAGCATTTGAGAAATAGAGGGAGCTACGCTCGGCACTCAGGATAAATACCGATCCAGAGACGGCCGTCTTTCTGTAGAAAAGGTAAGGCATCACTCTGGACCATGAAACACAATGTAGTGTTTATGTTGTATAAACCATATGCTACATCACGTTAGCTTGCTTATGATGACGCTATCCATACAACGAGAATGTCACGTTGCTCATTTAGTGTTTCCCGGATAATATTGCATCCTTTTCTTGCCTCCTGGCACTGGACTCAACTTACTGAGTTTATGTTTTGATACTTTGTAAAATATCTTGAACACATAATGTCATCTATCTGATCCCCGCGGTCGAGGCTCCATTATCAGAGCTAAGCAACGTTAGCCCTGCTGCTTCTGCTCTAAAACGCGTCCCATTCAATACACTTTACACATTACACACGTAAAAAGACAATAAAATTGGTCAATGCTGCACTAAGTAGTGAAGTTGTTCATTCATAGAAATGGTGGTGAAAATGTTGTCCTTTTTTAATCGCCTCATATGAACCAATATTTAATTTTGTGCCGTGTCCGCACTAGAGGTTCAAATATACTTTATATATGTATGTATATATCTATGTATATATTTATACTTTACTTTAAAGTGTTACTTCACTTACCTCCTCTGTATACATGATGCCGGTACATCACCTTGGTCTGCGTGTGTATCAGCTGATAAACCAGAGGCTCGTTCATGAGCAAGGAGCGCGCCATTGTGGACGAGAAACACAATGTTGTTGTAGTTCACCTAATGGCCAGCGGTGTAGCTACACTGATATTTTCCTAAATTTTGCATAGAGCCCCTTTAAAAATGTAAATCTTTTTGGTAAAAACAGAATCAAAAGATGTTAAAAATATCTAAAATGGGTTAATAATGGCAAAAAAGTGAAATCAGATTTTAAAAGTAGCAGAAATGGGTTAGAAATGCCAAAAATTTGATAAAAGTTGCATAAAATAACAAAAATATGGCAAAATGGGTTGAGATGGCTAAAATGTGCATATTAAGTGGTGAAAGGGGATTCAAAAGTGGCTGAAATGGCATTAGAATGGCAAAAATAGGTGGAAATTTGGTGAAATGGTATAAGAATTGACATAAATTGGCAAAAAAAAGGTTAGCTGAAGCAGAAAAAGTCAGCAACTGGCAAAAATGGCTTTTCAAATAGTGAAATGTGGCTTAAAAAGTGGTAAAAGGGTTAATAGTGGCAATAATGTGCCAACAGAGCCAACAATAGACAGAGAGTGGCAAGATTTGGTTTAGAAGTGGCAAAAACAGGCAGAAAAAAGTGGTGGAAAGGGTTTAAAATGGACAAAAAATAGTTTTAAGTAGCAAAAATGTGTTAAAATTGGCAAAATTGGTGGGGAAACATGATAAAAATGGGTTACAATTGAAAGATTTGGTGTTAGGTAGCAACAGTCTGATTCAAACATGTTCTTAGCTTTTGTAAGGCATCTGGGGACCCCCTCTCAGTCTCTTGCAACCCCCAATGGGGTCCCGACCCCAAGGTTGAGAACCCCTGTATTACAGGAATGGCTGAACTGTTACCACCGATAAATCACAAGAGTGTTGACCAGTGACATGGGTCTGCATGGGACTGTTTCCAGAAAACATAAATACTGATCATGTTAACTCAGAACTCTGTCCACGTCTGTGTCAGGACAGCAGGAATCAGCCTTCATAGAACCTTAGTAGTTAGAGCATGGGACCATAGCCACGTCTGTGTCAGGACAGCAGCAATCAGCCTTCATAGAACCTTAGTAGTTAGAGCATGGGACCATAGCCACGTCTGTGTCAGGACAGCAGGAATCAGCCTTCATAGAACCTTAGTAGTTAGAGCATGGGACCATAGCCACGTCTGTGTCAGGACAGCAGCAATCAGCCTTCATAGCCCCACTGCTCTTTATCTGATGTTTTTAAGGCTGAAAGCAGCATTGAATGGATCATCGCTCCTTTGCACAAGTCGAGTTTTGCACAAGTCTTGCCACACAGCGGATTGCTATGATTGGTCATCAGGGGTGTAGCAAAGAGAGGTGGGGTGGGGGTGGGGTGGGGGTACTGATCACCCTGAGGAGCCTGTGATGATAAGTGTGTTTTAATCTAGTTTTTCTTGGTAAGTAGTATCATTATTGAATTATTGATATTATCTAAAGTGACAAAATGAATCAGTCAGCAGACTGAAATTTGTATCAGATAGAGTGAAATAAATACTGGGGGGCCTCTGCTCCTCCCTTAAAAATGTCCAAATGGTTTAGTCCAGCATTGGGAAATAATGCAAGTAAATTCAGTTTGACCATGGTAAAAATATTGTTCATAAATGGTGAAATTATACCTCAAAAATGCATTAAAATGTACAGCTATTTGTAAGAAATGATGCAACATTTGTTGGCTGGCCGGCCAGTTTAAGGGGGGGCTGGTGAAATATTCTTTCTGGGGGCCCAGAATCCCTAGCTACGCCCTGGTTGGTCATGCAGGTTTTAGTTTCCTCTCAGGTTAAATCATCAGATATAATCACAAGTCATCTGTGGTCAATCAAAAACAGACTGAGGCAGTTTGGAGGCTAGCAACAGAAACTTCCTGTTTCATGGTGTGACATCAATCATTGACAAGCCAGCAGAGCCACGCCCCCTACATTTTAAACAAAAGCCAAATACATTTCTGTCTACAAGACTCTTCCAGCTCTTTTCAAAATGTGAATGTGCTGGATTCCCACAGCCGCCTCATCTTCGCTGTTTCAACCAAATATTCAGAATGGCACACTTCCTGTTGGCTTTATGAAGTAAGTCCTAGAGGCAATTGTGCTGGCATGTGGCTGCTAAATTTTTAGACCCAAAGTGCGACATATTTTGACTGTACCCATATGAAACTTCCACTTCTTTCACTGGCATCATGTTTACCAATTTTTACGGGAGCACAAGTAAAACTACTTCCTGTTTCATGGTGCATAATGCATTGCTATTGCTGCAGCTTTAGTCACAGACCTGTGAGCTTTGTGGGACAGTATGGGGAAAATTTAAGGCTATTTCAAACTGGTCCTGAGGATGATGGGAAGATTCCTGTAGAAGTTCTCCTTGTAATTTTTTAAGTGCCTTATTTCTTTTCACCAGAAGAGTGTTCACATTTGCATCCTTAGCTTTGTTTTCAGACAGCTTCTTTTTGGTGCAGAGTTGGTCAAGTTTTCTAAACCCCCAATTCTGCAAGCATTTAATACAAAACAATCAGAAAAACTGGCATTTTCAATATGTTATACCCGTTGTGCCAAATGTGTGGATCATGAGAGTAGCACTGAGCAGCACTGCAGGAAAAAGTGAAGCAGTATGTGGAGAAAAACACTATCAACAGTCCTGAAACATTAAAAAAATCACTGCACTTCATCATTTCAGCACAGCACTGCAGAATTATCAGACATTTTAGTGGTGACAGTAAAGACCATTCAAGAACTACAGCTCTAATTCCAGTAAATGGGCGTGCATTGCTGCTGTTAACCCTTTGTCTGCAACCACAGTCCAGTGCATGTGAGATTATCTACATGTGTAATGCTAATGAGCTGCACTGGTATCTCTCTGTATGCATACAGAGCTCCATCACTGAGAGACAGCAGAGCTGCAGATTACAAAGATCCTGGTCCTCAAGTGTAATAAAATCCCAGTCCAGAGTGTTTCTATCCATACAGCCAGTAAGTATCGCTCCTTATCTCATAACTCACAATCACCCCCGAGGCACGAGAGGCCAAGTCGTTGCTCCACATGTCAGAGCCTCTCCAGTTTGACAAATGTGCCCCGATCGTCCCAACAGGGACGGCAGAGGGCGGGAGGTCAAGATGGACTTCATATCCAGCTCATTTTGAAATGTGATAGACAGTGAACCCAGCGCAGATGGCTGTGACCCGCTGTGTTAAAAGGCAATAAGAGATCCATTTTATTGAAGTAGTGCTTCATGATGTTCCTACAGAGCTCGTCTGCTCGCTCGCTACTAAACCAGAGTGACTCCAAAGGTAATCATCCTTCCTGAAAATCAAACAGTGCAACAGTTTGGCATTTTCATCCGCTGTCACATCGGAGAATAAAGCGGCAATAAAAAAGCCATTTCTCTCAACAGATGATTGACATACCAACCGAGTCCTTTTGTTGAGACTTCCTTTGAGAGGAGGCGGAGGGCGAGGAAGAGGTAGAGGAGGAAGAGGAGGGTCCGTATATCTTCAGCAAGGATAAGCACAGATTTTTCTGATGTCTTCTTAAAATAAAAGAAGTAACATCATCAAAACTGCCTTTATCCATGCCTCTATAGACCAGCCCTCCTCTCCACTGAGACGGACACAGTCGAAGACCACGCACACCAGAGAGGTTAGCACATTCAGTTCAGTACACACAGAGAAAGCTGCAGTGAAACAGTTCAAAACATACATTTCAAAGGGCAGGATTAGCACACACTGGAATGGGACCAGTTGGGTTTTAAGGCACAACACAATGACAAAATAAGAAATGTGGGCCAGCCATAACAAACATCAAGAGGTGCTGGAAATTCTCATTTACATACTGGATGTCCCAGTGTGGGTTCTTTTTAATCATTTGGCCCAAACTCTGCTCAGAGGATGGACTTTTGGAGAAAACCCCAGATTTAAAAACAGTTTTAACGTCCTCTTTGTGGTGTTTGCTTCAAGGCGAGCCCACATTACAACAGCAGAGATTTCTACAGGAACAGGTAGGGGAAGAACGGTACAAGAATAAGGCTTTCAACCTAAAAGAGTGTGATTCAGTCATGTTTTTAGTTTGATAAGGAGTTCAGGTTTAAAAAAGGACAGCTACTGGTGAGAGAGAAGTCCTCAGTCTGAGTTCAAACCCACTCTAGGACCACCTTACTATAAGACACTGGAAGATACTCCATCAACTCCACCTCCTCCAAGACTAGGTCTGAACAACTTAGGAAAATAATCTCCTTGTGGTTTTCCCCCCAATATTTTGACTGTGATTTGATTTGCAGTTATTTCCTCATCTTATGTATTTTCAAGCAAACACAAGAAGTAAATTATTTTGTTATAACCAGCTCATTATTAGATCAAACCAGAGCCAAACCGGGGCACGCAGGCAGCCTAGCGGTCTAAGGCGTGACCCATGTATGCAGGAGGCCCGGGTCTGAATTCGGCCTGTTGCCCTTTGCCACATTTCTCTCCACACTCTCGACTCTATCCACTGTCCTCCTCTGTCGAATAAAGGCACTAAAAGCCCAACAAATAAATCTATATAAAAAAATAAGAGCTAAACCATTTCTAAAAAAATCTGATGATTTTGACTTGTATTATAAATCAGATATGAATTCTTGTATTGAAGGGAATGATCATTTTTATGTCAGTGCCATTTTCAATAAGGAAAACATATGGAAATGAAGAAAGTGTGATTTCTGTTGTAGAGCAGGGGGTCAAACTCAGTCACAGCAGGGGCCAAAATCTGGATTCAGGTCTAACCTGAGGGCCAAACAGGGTCAAGATTTAACCGAAAACTATCAACCGTGTTTTCACAGGTCATGACTTATTGGGGAAATTAAACAGTCTTGATAAATGATTTTAAGATTTATATAAAAAAGGTCCACTTTATAAGTCCTAAAGGTCAAAACACAACAATTAATGTCAAAATAAAGTTTTTAAAAGGCAAATAATGAGATAGAGAGTTACAATCATGAGTTTGAAGGTCAAAATACAGATAAAATACAAAATCAAGAGTTGAAAAGAGGTCATAATAGAAGATAATGTTCAAAATTGTGACTCTAAAAAGTCAAAATATGAGATAAAATTCTCCATCAGGAATTTTAAAAGTGAAAATATGGGATTAAAAGTCAAAGTTAGGAGTCTAAAAGGTCAAGATATGATAGAAAAGGTCAAAATATGAAATAAAAAGTCAAAATTCTTAGTTTCAGTCGTAATCTTGGGATGCAAAATGAAAATATGAAATGAAAACCCTTATTCCTGACTTTTTATCTGATTATTTCTACTCTCTACTTTTTCATATTTTTATTATTTATCAAGGATTTTCTTTTTAATCTTCCAGGTTAAATTTACATTTCTATACTGGAGGAAATCTGCAGACCTCATTTCAGTGAGCCTAATTAAGATGGGCCGGGTAAAACTGCACCATGGGCCACATTTGGTCCCTGGGCCTTGAGTTTGACACCCGTGTTGTAGAATATTCTACAAATTTGCACTTGAGTGTTTGCATCCTATAGTATGTAATACATAACATCTCGGCTGTAAAAACAGTTTTAAACCGCTATTTTGACTTAAATTTGAGCTGAAAGAAATATTGTGCGATTTTTGCAGAGGGCCGTACTGCCCAGCCCTACCCAGGACAAGTAGGTGGCGCTATGTATGAAGTTTGTAAACCTATCAGGCATAAAGAAGAAACACTTCTTTGGTAGTGTGGTAGCAGCAGCTGTAGTCCGTCCTGCTTCCATAGATGTTTTTAAGACTCCAGCTTCATATCCAGCATGCAGCTCAGAGGGGGAAAAATGCTGCACGGATGTGGCTGTCTCTGCAGGGAGGAGCGTTTAGAGCTGACTTCACAACTCCACACTCTGACTATAACTTAGAGTGAGTCACAGGGGACCATTTGTTGATTCTGATGATCTCCTCTGTGCATTTAGAAAAGTGTGAACAAACCATGCATGCATATTTTGTGCAATATTTCATTAATGGCAACTCATATGCTTTTCCAGTGCAGTAAAACACGCATAAACACATCTGTAAATGCTAACTATGTGCAATAGGGCTATGTGCATTAATATAAACACTTTAACTGACCAGGTCAAGGGTGAGGTGCATTAATATAAACACTTTAACTGACCAGGTCAAGGGTGCTGTGCATTAATATAAACACTTTAACTGACCAGGCCAAGGGTGCTGTGCATTAATATAAACACTTTAACTGACCAGGCCAAGGGTGCTGTGCATTAATATAAACACTTTAACTGACCAGGTCAAGGGTGCTGTGCATTAATATTAACACTTTAACTGACCAGGCCAAGGGTGCTGTGCATTAATATAAACACTTTAACTGACCAGGTCAAGGGTGAGGTGCATTAATATAAACACTTTAACTGACCAGGTCAAGGGTGCTGTGCATTAATATAAACACTTTAACTGACCAGGCCAAGGGTGCTGTGCATTAATATAAACACTTTAACTGACCAGGCCAAGGGTGCTGTGCATTAATATAAACACTTTAACTGACCAGGTCAAGGGTGCTGTGCATTAATATAAACACTTTAACTGACCAGGCCAAGGGTGCTGTGCATTAATATAAACACTTTAACTGACCAGGCCAAGGGTGCTGTGCATTAATATAAACACTTTAACTGACCAGGTCAAGGGTGCTGTGCATTAATATAAACACTTTAACTGACCAGGTCAAGGGTGAGGTGCATTAATATTAACACTTTAACTGACCAGGTCAAGGGTGAGGTGCAATCTCGTCTCCAAGCACATTTATAATCATATGCAATATTTCACCATGCACTGTAGCACTACAGCACTTTACCGTCTGCCTTATGCACTTGAACTGCAATGGTCACTTTATTCCTGGTCTATCTTAAGCTAAGGTCCCCTACCATTGGGTCTTTGTATTTTATTGTACTATGTTGTCTGCTGTCTGATTTTTAATGGACTCTGTTGTTTATACCATCAACCTGCCGACGACTACAGATGGAAATTAGCCTCTGATCATCAATGTTCATTGTCCCTTGTAATAAATAACTAAAACAAACCCTTGAAAGTTTAGTTGTTATGATGATATCTGTGTTCACGTCTCATGCCTACTGTTCCACACCAAAGACCACATCTCCAGACCGGCCCAGTGAACCAGTGTGGTCAAAACTCATCCACCCAGGCCAACTAGAGCCAGATTATGGGCTCAAGTGTTCATGAATCCACGCCTCTATGATGTAAAAGCTCCACTAGAGAGTTTTCCTGATGTCTTTGCTAGTTTGTGTGAATTTGCCTGTCGACTGTCTCTCTGTCATCCATCATGTAGTTTTCAGTGCTGTGGTGTATTTCTCTCACCTTAATCACAATAAATCTTTAAAAATATTGATGTTTGATTCCAACTGATTCACAACCCATTACCTATTTATGAAATAACAGGAGACTATTTTAGGATGTACTCCAGGACATTATTACATTATTGTTATTGGGTTAGGGTTATTGCATTGAAAAGCATGATAAAATGTGTTTTTATGGTAATTAAGCCTTTAAAGTGGTAACATTTTAGCAGCTATGTTTGTTCATAAATCCACCTAACACCAGCTCCTCTTACGCAAAATATGAAAATAATACAAGCTTGACTGGACTCCTGCTTGCCGTTATCATGTACAGCTTTC
This sequence comes from Cheilinus undulatus, assembly GCF_018320785.1. Classification (NCBI taxonomy): domain Eukaryota; kingdom Metazoa; phylum Chordata; class Actinopteri; order Labriformes; family Labridae; genus Cheilinus; species Cheilinus undulatus. The sequence continues at coordinate 1,060,002 of NC_054884.1, read as the reverse complement.
TAAGGCTTTTAAACAGATCAAACACACTGTTTCAGGCTTTTCTAACAAAGGTGTGTGCCCCTGGCCTGTCCACAGTCCCTCCTTTCTCCACCTTAAAGAAACAAGCCGCTCTCAGATCTTCCCCTCACGACGTCATGTGGGGAGTTAGCCCCGCCCCCAGGTTCAGTTGGCCCTCCCTGCATAGAAGAAAGTTCCGCCCTCCTCTCCTGATCCTCCTCTCAGCTGCCAGCTCACCAGGATCAGGAGTTACATACAGTGTCACATCCATTCCCGGAGACGGAGAGATGGGTGCCTGGGGTTATATACCTGCATCAGTAGGTGCAGCTAACCGCTTAGTGACTCATGCCTAAACCTAACCCCCTTCAGGGCTCTAGACTAAACACCTGACCTTAACCCTAGGACTTAAGGTGGGCTCCAGAGTATACCCCACTACCCTGCCCTAACCCTAACCGCTTAGTGACTTACAAAATACGGTGTTATTACATAATGAATTGAAAATGTATTACATTAAACATAATGCGGCGTTATTACATAATGTGGCGCTACAGGGCTGAAACAGAGGGGTTTTTAGACATGAAAATCCAACACTGGAGTGTTTTTCAGCATCAAACTTTACAGGCATGTTTTGGGAACCTCTGAGACCATATAAACTGACTTGAAGGGGGGAAATATTTGACCTTTAAGATCTTATCTTCTCAGTTTTCCATTCATTTATAAGGAGTATTTCCCCCAGAAAGGGGCAGATATGGACCAGGTTCTGGTCACTGCAGAAATACAGGGCAGAGACACAGGACTAGGACACGGCTGCAGGCTGCCTGTATGGACTGAATTTAGGACGTTTCTTTGTTACATGACTATGAGCCCACTAAAAATAAAGTTTATATTTTGTTATTTAATCTGTGGTACAGCCTTTAAAGCTTCACTAAATCAGGAACCGTGGTCAGCTGGAGCTGCGGGTCACCTTTTAGGACACTTCACTGGATTTGAACATTTCTGTTGGAGTAGCAAGTAAACAATAAAGGTAAAACGTGTCCATTAGTGGCTTTTAGAGGTCTTGTTATCTGTGTTTTATATTTAGAGGCTTGGTCTTTACCTTGTTTTCAGGGCTGCCAACGAAAAAGTGAAATACTTGAGAATAAAGTGATAAAACCCCACATGGAACTGTGAGAGGGAAACCAAGAGAAAAGCATGAGCCGCAGCATAAATACAGAGTGTTTGAGTCTGAGAGACGTCTGTCACTGTTTCTGGAGAAGCAATGATGATAGGGTACTGGGACTTTCACTGATCCAGAATCAGAGCTGGAGTAAAGGGGGGGTGAAGCCTTGTCTGACTGGGCGGTGTTGGCTTCATACCCAGTTAGAGCGTAAAGCTCGTGAGTCTAGATGAAGGCTCTTATGTTGTACCGTTCCACCTCTAGAACCAGAACACACAGATCCAACATCACAGTCATCACACAGACAGAAGAGCTGAAGGTAAAGGGGGAAAATACACAGGTTAGGGTTAAACAGAGGTTAACAGGAAGGCACTGCACTACAAGTAACACTGCGGGTTCAAGCTGCCTCCAAACACTCACCAGAAACCTCTTCAACTTCTGACATTTCTCTTTAGTTCGTTCATAAAACACAGAAATCTGCCACAAGTGTTTGGAGGCAACTTTGACCCGTTAAGAAAGAGCAGCCATCCCTACCATGGTGACTCTGGGAGCGGACCGGCCAATGTTTTTCTCCTGGAAAACACAACCAATGGTTACTCATTACACTGTGCCTCTGTGCAGGAAATACCACACAACAATGACGTCACACTCAGAGGAGGAAATCAACAGAAACGACATTTTTTACACTTTACAGTCATTAAAACAGTAAAAATCACTTCATCTGATATAAAAGTTGACTGATGCCCACAACAACACAATGATATAACTCTGTTAGGCTGAGGACATCCTGCTATATTCTCATCACAGTCCTTTAATCAGAAGTCTCATAAATTATTCTGGGGAAGGAATTTACCAAACAAAACAATGACAGCAGAAAAATGATCATCATAAACTAATGACTGGATTTATAATCCATTAATCTGCAGATTATTGAATGAACTCTTGACCCCAGTAAGTGGTGATAAAATCTTTAAACATCTACAAACATAAAGCAGGGGTGTAGTGGGGGGGGGGGGGGGCTGATTACTGATTACCCAGGCCCACAGTAGGGAGGGGCCCTCAAGAAGCCTGCAGTAAAAAAGATGTTTTTCTTTATTTTTCCTTAGCATTTAGTGATGAAATGATTCAGTCAACAGACTGAAATTAGCATCAAAAAGAGTAAAATGCAATACTGGGGCCCCCTTTAAAATGTCCAGATGGTGTGGTCCAGTGCTGCAGAATAATACAGGTAAATTTAGACAAATATAGCTCATAAACAGGGAAATTATGGCTCAAAAATACATTAATGTGCAGAGATATCTGTAAAAATGAGGCAACATCTGCTGCTTGGCTAGCTGGCTAAGGGGGGTCCTGTGTGATATTCTCTCTGGGGGTCCTGAATCCCTAGCTACGCCCCTGACACAAAGCTACATCTGAGAATGACTTGTTTATCAGAATAACTCCAAAAGCAAGCATTATTTAGAACAGCAGCAGCAGTCTGACATTTAAAAAGCTTAACAAACAAATGTTGGAGATATTTTAATGACAAGTCACCAGAAATACCACAGAGCACCAGAGCCATGAGAGTAAACACTGTTTTACAAGATTAAAGATGGAGGTGTGGTTAAGGAGGATCCGACCAATCAGAGCATTCCATCTCCTTTCCCTCAGGTGATGCAGACACACCTCTGGGCTAACAGGAGCTTTACGTCTTTACTACCAGGTTAAAAATAGACTGCAGCGTTCTTTAGCTTCACTGGTGACAAAGTTAAAGCTGTTTAAGTTTCAGAACTAAACCTCGATTTTATTTTGATGTAAAGAAAACACTGATTGATTAAGGAGATGTTCTGTAGATGCTGTGCAGCATGGAGCTCTGAGGTCTAGGACATCCTCAGTCCTTCACTCATCTCTGTATGATCCCACTGGTTAACATAGGCTCAACTCTGATTAAGGCTATACTAAATCTGCTTCCATCATCACTGTGTTATTTTTATTCATGTGGAAAGTTCTGGAAGCTCCCATCTCTGCTCTGTGACTCAGTCACAACATCTGCTTTTGTTCTCTGTACCTGAAATGAGTAAAAGGAGTTTCAGGTACGCTGCTGCTGCATGAAGACATCAGAGGAAGATGCTGCAGGATGAAGATGTTCTGACTGACTTCCCCTCTGCTCTGTGACTCAGGATCAGCTTTTCTCTGAGTGGAACTGCTCCGTTTTTATGTGTTCTGCTGTCTGTCCTGGCCAGGACACTCTAGTTAGGCATTCCTAAACTCAGGGAGGTTTTCCAGGTTAAAAAGTTAAAACAGAAACAAATGAGAGTATTTTTATAAGCCTTGGTATTTCTAATGTGGTGTTACTGAAAATGACAGCCTTTAAAAATCATTTTCAATCATCTGAAATCCTCCTGACTAAAAACACTGATGGTGAAGAGTTGGAATATACATTATATTGCCAAAAGTATTGGCTCACCTGCCTTGACTGGCATATGAACTTCAGTGACATCCCATTCTTAATCCATAGGGTTTAATATGACGTGGGTCCACCCTTTGCAGCTAGAACAGCTTCAACTCTTCTGGGAAGGCTTTCCACAAGGTTTAGGAGTGTATTGATGGGAATTTTTGACCATTCTTCCAGAAGCACATTTGTGAGGTCACACTGATGTTGGACCAGAAGGCCTGGCTCTCAGTCTCCGCTCTAATTCATCCCAAAGGTGTTCTGTGGGGTTGAGGTCAGGACTCTGTGCAGGCCAGTCAAGTTGATCCACACCAAACTCTCTCATCCATGTCTTTATGGATCTTGCTTTGTGCACTGGTGCACAGTCATGTTGGAACAGGAAGGGGCCATCCCCAAACTGTTCCCACAAAGTTGGGAGCATGGAATTGTCCAGAATCTCTTGGTATGCTGAAGCATTCAGAGTTCCTTTGACTGGAACTAAGGGGCCAAGCCCAGCTCCTGAAGAACAAGCCCACACCATAATCCCCCCTCCACCAAACTTTACACTTGGCACAATGCAGTCAGACAAGTACCGTTCTCCTGGCAACCACCAAACCCAGACTGGTCCATCAGATTGCCAGATGGAGAAGCACAATTGGTCACTCCAGAGAAGGCGTCTCCACTGCTCTAGAGTCCAGTGGCGGCGTGCTTTACACCACTGCATCCCATGCTTTACATTGCACTTGGTGGTGTATGGCTTGGATGCAGCTGTTACCATGGAAACCCATTCATGAAGTTCTCTACCACTGTTCTTGAGCTAATCTGAAGGCCACATGAAGTTTGGAGGTCTGTAGCCATTGACTCTGCAGAAAGTTGGCCACCTCTGCGCACTATGACCTCAGCATCCTCTGACCCCGCTCCATCATTTTACGTGGCCTACCACTTGGTGGCTGAGTTGCTGTGGTTCCCAGTGGCTTCCACTTTGTTCTAATACCACTGACAGCTGACTGTGGAATATTTAGCAGCCAGGAAATTTCAGCACTGGTCTTGTTGCCCAGGTGGCATCCTATCACAGTACCACGCTGGAATTCACTGAGCTCCTGAGAGCGAGCCATTCTTTCACTGATGTTTGTAGAAACAGTCTGCATGCCTAGGTGATGATTTTATACACCTGTGGACATGGAAGTGACTGGAACACCTGATTTACACTATTTGGATGGGTGAGTGAATACTTTTGTCAGTACAGTGTAACAGACATTCTTCATTTATTCTTAAAATATAAGGACTTTAATCTCATAGATTAAAAACTATAAACTTGTTAATTCTTCAGTCGTGTTAGTGTGTGATTTTAATTTCATTTATTAACACCGTTAATGCTGTAAATTCTTTACTCTGGTACCTTTTCAGTTTTAATCTAGTAAATCTACAGCTTTAATCTGGTAGTATCACCACTTTATTCTCTTATATCTTCATCCTGGTAAATTTATGACTTTAGCCTTGTAGTTTTAGGACTTTTTAATCATAGCATAAATCTAAATGTCTTCTTATGAATTTACAGCTTTAATCCTGTCATTATATTCTCCTCTGAGAACTCTGCTCTGGTGAATTCATGATTTAAATCCTGTAAATTCATCACAAATGTACGACTTTAAAGTTGTACGACTGTATTGAAGCAGATTTATGACTATAATCTCAATTTCCATCATTAATGTTGTAAATGTTAAACTTGAATCATGTTCTATTACGACCTCCTTCCTTCATGACTACAACCATGTAAATCTACCACTCTAGTCTCGTACTATTACAGCGTAGATGTCATGCATTTATGGCTTTAATATCGTTGATTTCTTACTTTAGTCTTGTAAAATACCAACTTTGTTCCCTGAAGACTTTTTCCAGTAACAGTGTGACATAAATCATGGGATTTATTGACATGAATTTTGTAAATCTATGATTTTAAACTCATTAATAATTTTATTTTATTATATAAATCTTGTATTATTCCGACTTTCTTCTCCCATGACTTTAACTGAAAATCTTAAATCAATAAAAAAGTCGATGCATTTTCTCCCGTCAGTTTCGATGTGATTCCTGCAGCTCTGCTCTGATTGAAAAATCTCAGTGCTGAGATATTAAGTGTGTAATATTTCAACTGCTAATAAACTACAGCGCTCTGTGCCGGCGTGATGACACGGTGAGTAACAGCTCTAAGTCACATGTCTCTGTCTCTGCCCAACACAGAAACAAACACACCAGCCACGCCGGAGCGTGGGAGAGGACAGAGAGGAGTCCGAGTTTGGAGACTGGGGCCGTCAGAGACGAGGGAGGAGAGGGTAATGAGAAGAGGGGAGGAGGAGTGAAAAGTCACTGTTGTTCCTGCACCCTGATACCGGCGAGCTCCGACCATGCAGCACTTTGATCCATCACTATCGATTTACCCTCAGCTCCTCATCGCCGCTGCCTCCTACACTCACGCTGCTGCAGGGACGCTCTGAACATCACGCACTGCCAGCTGACCTGAAACCCAGTGACCAAATGAACCTCTGGTCTGGATTAGCCTCCTGATAAGAAGTCTGCTGGAGGTACAGCCATGAGCAGGAGGTGCAGATTTCTCCACAGGAGTTCACTGATAACAGCCGCATGTTTACACGGAAGCTCAGTGAGGAGATATGTGAGCTTTACTGCAGAGACGTGCTGTTAGCATAGCATTAGCATTGCTAGTGTTAGAGGGTGGAAGGCTTCAAAGCCCGTTAAGAACCTGCAGAGGTCTTTACCGTGCTGTAAAGACAGGATACAAAACATCCAGCAGTTAGACGGACTGACTGACAGACTGTCACCATAGCCACATCCATAGCCACATCCAGAGTCCACATCCAGCTGGGGTAGGGGTGTGCCAGTGATAGTCAACGTGTGGCTCTGGAGACTCACGTGGCTCTTTTACGTCTTCATTAGAAATATTAAAAACCTTAAAAAGAGAAATGACCAGCTTCCTTCTCTGTACAGTAGGTTCTAATCTCAGTCTCTGTGTATTTACACTGCCTTTATTTGCGATTTTTCAGCCCTTTCCTCAATTTTTTGCCACTTTTAATCAATTTTTGCTGCTTTTAGCCCCTTTTGCCACTTCTGTTTCCAACATTTTTTCCCATTATTGCCACATATATCCTGCTTTTTGCAATTCATTTTCCCCTTTCTTGCCACTTTTGTCCATTTAAGCTGCCTTTCGCCCCTTTTTGCCACCTTTTTGCTACTTTTTGCCAACTTCAGTCACTTTTCACTCATTTGTTGCTACATCTTTGCTGCTTTTTTGCCATTTTGGTTCTCTTCCTGGTCAGGGCCTTTCTGTGTGGAGTTTGCATGTTCTCCCTGTAAACCTGTGGGTTCTCTCCAAGTTCCTCCCACCACCAAAAACATGACTGTTAGGTTGAAATAGTAGAAATATATTTGCTTATATTGAGTATATTTCATTTATTTTTAGACTGTAGGAAGTTCAGATTTTAGCAATATCAGCTTAAAACGGCATTTTCTGCCTATTTTAACTCTTTTGAAGGGTTTTGCTGACTTACTTAGTTCCAGATTTAACCCTTTACCTACTGAGCCGGCACTGGAGCTGTGTTTTATATGTCTGGAGTTTTATTACCGTAACTCTGTCAAAGTTTGTCTGATCAGAAAAATTCCAACAGTGCTGGAAAGCTGAGAATTGTGGTCATGTACACATATATGGTTCATTACGGTACTATAACCATATGACGTGGGCATTCATAGCAAAACACCAGAAGTATCACGAGACCGCTACACGGATTCTCAACACTGTAACTCCTGGAAAGTTTGCTCAATCTAAAAAATTCCAACGCTGACAGAGAGCTGAGAATCTGTGCTTTCCAGATTTATATGATGTGTGGTATATATATTACGGTAATGTCGACCAGCACCGTGAAAATGTCTGCTTTGGCAGAAGACGAGTGAGAAAGGAGGGTGAAGGAAGAGAGTCAAAGGAGAGCGAGTGAGAGTGGTGTTTAGTTTTCTAAAAATAGCGTTAGATAGTGGCATTTGTGCGTGTCTGTCATGTGCAATAACAACATGTTACTGAGAATGCTGAGAATGCATTTTTCCACCTTTATTTGCACTAGTTGTCTCCTATGTATATAGTTATCTTTTGCACTGTGTTTTGCACACCCAGAGTCCTAGACTCCAAAAATGACTGCTGATTGTTCTGAACATGTATAGGTTCACATTTCAAATGTCAAATCAAAACTTCATGAGCAATAACAACATTTCTTCTCATAAAAGCCATGAAAAACAAATCTGTTTTTGTGTTTTTCTTCTTTTAAACTGCTGATAATTCCATATAATGTGCAATAATCATCAACCAGATGTTGGAAAGTCAAGTTCAAGTACTCCTGGGAAAAGGGACCAAAGCTCTCAGACTTAGGGCATTTCCTGATTATTTTACAGTCAGAATAACAAAATATGTCCAAATCGCCATTTTTAGACTCAGTAGGTAAAGGGTTAACAATCTTTTTCTAAGAAATCCTATCAAGTCAAATCATCTCACTGCATGGACAGATCATTTCACTAGTTTTGAGTACCTTTCCTCTCAGATTTAGTGTTTTTATCTTAAATGGAGGCACCCTTTGTTGCAGTGTGTCTTGCTCTGATTGGCCCATGATGCCTGTGACAGACAGAATGTTTGGCTAATAACTTTACAAGAACTTTTTGAGAAGTCCTGCCCTTTCCAAATGCTTTGGGACATTCCCCAGATGAATGTGGGATCTGGAGTGTGGTCATGACAGCAGGTTAGCATCATTTATATTCTGTGTGGTGTTTTCTCTGCTGTAGCCGGTGTAACGTGTTGATCCGACTCTAAAGCTCGGCACTAAGGCTCTAAGCAGCGACCACAGAGCTAAGCTGGTCTGAAACCATCACTACAGTCTCTGCAGCTCCACTGTTTCCATCAGGACAGTGGAGAGATCAGGAGGGAGGCTGAACTAAATATTTATACATAATAAATAGTAATGTTCCCATCATCTCCAGGTTGTGTCTCAGTCTTGAGCCAAACAAACATCAAACATGTTCAACTGCACCTTAATGCAGGAAATAACACCTATAACCTTTGAAAAGTCCCACCCACCTCTCTGACACTCATCCAGGCTCACCTAGATGAACATGCAGACAAAGACCCTGGTCTTAGAGAGACTCTATTACATGGGCTGTAGAGTTCATGGGGTCCACCCCCTCCCACATTACAGGAATCCTCCACCCCCCCCCAGCAGGGACATCAGATCCTAACAAAGGCTGTGGGGATGACAGAGTGAGTCCTCGGGGGTAAAAACCCTCCACGGCCATCAATAAGCCGGCCTTGCATTACATGTCCGATGGATTTATCAAGCCATCGATAGGTTATTGACCGAAGAACGCTCAAGGTCATTTCTCAGGAAGCTCCTGCAGCCGAGCAGCGAGGTTAGCGTCAGAGCAGCTTCATGTTTCTCCGAGGAGCCATGAGGGCAGATTTCAGCGCCTCATGAGGAAAAATGATCGTAATTCATCTGAGAAGGGTTTATCAAGAGATACTGATCAATAACTGAGAGGAGACGCTCAGAGCCAGCAAGAAAAGAAATGACTTTATTCAGTGGGTTCTGACTTTCTATGAGGGCATGAAGGGATCAAAATGAACAGTAAATCAAATCCTCTCACATTCACACCCTGCTGTGATCCAGCATTTTAGACTGTTATACACCACCACAGCAGCTCTGACCATGTTTGCTCAACTCATTTATATTCATTAATGAGGAGATGCAGAAACGTCCGGCAGCAGCAGGCTGTGGTCCTGCTGTCCCCCTACCACTGAACTAAACTCAGGATAACAGCTAACCATGTCTCTAACACACACACTGAAAAAACTCCAGCTTAGCAAGACGACTGGTCTAATGTCAGATCACAAACATAAATATTTATACTAAAATATTCTACTCAAGACTCACCTGGCATGTCAAAATAAAGATCTCCTGTAAAGACTGAAGGGCTAACTGGTATCTAAGAGGTTAAGAATATCAGGAAATGTCGGCGTAAGCACAGAACCACTGTAAATGCTGTAGTCGATATGCCAAGCCTGTAGGTGGCGCTGTAACGCTGCCATGGAAATGCACCAAAAGAGAGAGGAAGACTACGGAGCATGCTCATTATCTATTATAACACTGGTTCCCAACCTTTTTCCCTTTGGGCCCCCTACTCACATTTAAGGAAGCTCAGCCCCCCAGGACCACATCATTCACATTACTGACAACGTCCAACATAACAGGCCCACATTGTTCTAGACTAAAGAGCTAGGTATGAACTGTCTGTTATTAGGACAGTGCATTAGGGACACTGAAGAACAAAAGAAAAGGTCATTTCAAGAAAAAAAAATACTCTAGTTTAAAGAGTTAATTTATGGAAAAGGGATGTTTTTAAGACTTTAAATGTTCCTGAACTCTGAATTATAATTATTAAGATTACAGTAAATCTGACCTCTGTTTTTAGGTTGAGTTCTTGTAAAATTTTGACTTAAAAATTTGAAATCTTTGAGTTTCTAATGTTAAATTCCTGACTTTTATAAGACTTTTATAAGACTTCGTAATTTCAGAAGTGTTGTGTTCCCTGCAGCAGATTCACGTGAGATGAGATTTTACGAGAATTGCAAGGCCTATGCCCAAAACTCCCTTCAATGGAAACGCATTCAAAGTGCAATTGCACTTAATTGAAATTTAAGAAATATTGCTTTTATTTGGCAAAAAACTGTCATGGAAACCCAGCTGGAGACGTCCTTCCTGTAGTCCTGTCCTGCAGACTGATGACAGCCTGCACAAACAGCAGAAAACCAAAACATGAAAAATGGTGAATATCAGACGGAGCAGAATCACTGCAGGCTCTTATTCTGGTTTATTAAAGATCATTAGGAGGACAATTTAAAGCAGGCTCTATAGAAAAGTCTTTTTCTTCTGCCTTTATTTCCATAAACAGTTTACCAAACCTTCTCATGTGCAGGCTGGAAATTCAAAAATAAGTAAATTCAACAGTTTGGAGTGTCTGTAGGGCATTTATGTGGCCGGGATATCAACCAGGTATCAATATTGTTTGATTTTAATTGTTTAATCAAAATTCTAAATCCTGGTATGATGAAAACTATGAGACAGAAACATGTCGATGATTAAAGTGAGAATAAACTTCTCTTCCCTGGTTTAAAGTGATGACTTTTCCTGCTGTCATGTAGACGACCCACCTCTCTCCATTCTGTCTTAATCATGGAGTACATATTATTAGTAGTAATGTTGTATTTTAGTGTAGTTTGTGCATGTGTAGTGTTTTACAACATGGCTAACAATCCTCTGAGCTCTATGACAGCCTCTCTCTGCCATGGAGTCCATTTTTAGCCCCAGATATGAAGCTCATGTTTCTACTTTTGCTCTCAGAGGTTAACACAAAACTGCGTCTCTGTATGAGGTCAGTCTGGCTGCTCGTGTTTGTGGCGGTGCTGTAAAAGCTGCAAAAGCTCCAAACAGATCTGTTTCCAGGCCTGAGTGCTTCTCCAAGGTTATTTAGAACCAAAATGTGACAGGAAACCTTGGAGCCCACAGCGCATGGTTAACAGTTCTCCTGACTCAACATAATGTGGAGTATTTACGACGTGTGTGCAGTGTTTTAGTCTCCACATTATGCAGCGTATTTATGATGTGTGCAGTGTTTTAGTCAACAGGAGCTTGTAAGGTTAGAGAGAGAGCTGCAGGAGGATTCTGAGTTTCCCCTCAGTGATGCACGAGCAAACAATCGTCTCACAGCGTGTTCATGTGGAGCCGAGGAAAACTGCAGAAAGCCTCGGCACAGACCTTCTGAGCTAGACTGTTTTTATAGTGAAACTCCCATTAATGTAGGAGCACAGGGGTTCAAATATCTGTATTTTTTCCAGTAAGACGGACTGAAAACTTCTGAGTATTACTACACTGAATGTGTCGACACATCAGGCCCTACTCTGACAGCAGCTGCTGCAGGGTCGGTGAAAAAGACGACGGCTTCAGGTGGAAAACAGGAAAAACGTGAACTGGAGATGGAGCCTACATCATTCTAGTGTAACCTTGTGTTCACCTCTAGGAGATGTTCCTCGCTAATTTCATTTAGCTTCCAAGGGTCATTGCACACATGCATCGTGAACTTTTAAAGGACTAAACCAAAGAAAACCTGCCCACATTTCTGATGCATCTTCAGAACATCAAAAACACACTTTAGACCAGATCTAAGGTGGTCTGAGACCGGTTCTGGCATGAACTCTAGCTTATCCATCTGCTTTGAAAAGTTAGCCAATAACAGGGGCCAGGGGCAGAAACCTATCCGTTGGTCCGCCCACCCCGCCACGCGTACTCCAGTCCGTCTTTATGCACATGTGTCTAGACCATTCTGTGATCATGAGTTTCCATAGCAGGTGGTTCCTGCATGGAGAAGAGCCTGGTGCTGTTTTCGGCTGCCAACCATTCATAATGTGAGAAAAAACATCAGTATTGAGCTTGTTTAGAGTTTCAACAATAGAGACCCAGCCAGGCCATGAAAAGAAGTTTAAAGAGCTCCTGGAGACACGGCAGCAGACTGGAGTAAAAGCCTCTGAGGTCTGGAGGAGCCGCTCCTGATCCTTTCCCTGAAACCAGAGATCCTCAGTGGCTCTGGAGCCACATGAGGCTCTCTTGTCATGATTTGTGGCTCTATGATGTCTTCATTTTTAGAAATTATTCCTCCAGAGACCCCTATGAAGGGAAATTTGACCTCAGACATTAAGTCACTGTAGTCAGTTTGTTCCCCACTCATACAGCAGCCTTTAATTGTCCAATTTAATTTTCAACATTTATTTTTTGTCAGTACTGTTCGATTGCCCTTATTTGCAATTTTTTGCCCCTTTTTCTGCCACTTTTTGCTGATTTTTGCCACTTTTAATCCGTTTTTGCTGCTATTTGCCCATTTTGATCACTTTTCACTAATTTTTTGTTGCTTTTTTTCTGTTTTTTTTTTTTTTTTTTTACCATTTTTGCCACCTGTACCTCGCGTCTTTTGTCACTTCTCACCCATTTTTGCCACTTACTGCCCTTTTCTGCAACTTTCCCTCCACATTTTTGCCACTTTATACCCAGTTTTAGCCATTTTATTTTGCCCCTTTTCATCCATTTGTGACACTTTTTGGTCATTTTTGCCACCTATTGCCACTTCAACCCTAAGAAAAAACCTCAGAAATGAGGTCACTGTTACCAGTTTGTTTTCCACACTTACACAGCAGGCTTTAATTGTCAAACTTATTTGTCAACCTTTATTTTTTGTCTTTATATTTCCATTGCCCTCATTTGAAATTTTTGATCCTTTTTTCTTTATTTCTAGCTCTTAATCAATTTTTGCTGCTTTTAGCTGATTTTGCCACTTCTTTTTGTCACTTCTTGCCAATTCCAGTCATTTATTTCTTCATCTTTTGCCATGTTTTTGCTGTATTTGACAATTTTTACCACATGTAACTCTTTTTTTTGTCAATTATCACCCTTTTTTGCTACTTTCTGCCCTTTATATCCACCTCTTCTTCTTCTTTTTGCCATTTTTCACTCAGCTATTGTCATCTGAAGCCTATGTTTCCCTTTTTACCCATTTTTTCCAACTCTTTCCCATCTTTTCCACCTTTAACCCCTTAATGCCTGTTGTATCATATTCAATACTCACTTTTATGGGAACTCTATCTAATCAAAATGATCAATAAATTACTTAAAAATATTTTAATACAGGCAGAAAAATGATATAAAAGCCTACAGTGGATTACTGGTTGCCAAAAACACCATAATGTATCAAATGTGATACAAAAATATTATATTTGTAATTTTATGGCATTTTTCCTTTTTTGGATTTGGGTAGAAGGTTAAATAAATATTTCAGTCACAAAAAATTAGAATTTTCTGGCTATAATTTGGTTTAACAGGCTTTAAGGGGTTAACGTATTTTCATTGCCACTCTTCACCTCTTAGGTTGAGGCTCTTTAAAGGTGTTTTTCAACAGTTCGGCTCTTTGGCTGAGCAGGGTTGAGTACCCCTGCCTGAAGTGATCTGGTTTGGTTCAGTACAGTCCGTCACAGTGAACCCTGATCCTGGGGGGACCGTGGCTCCGCAGGTAGAGTCTGTAGTCCTGGAATCTGAAGCGCTGTAAAAGCTCAAGCCCATTAAAGTGTTCAAACCGTGAGTGAAGGGATTAAATGTATGAAAGCAGAGCTTGAAGTGTGGAGTTGGCAGCTCAACAGTAAATGGCGACGGTTCTGATCCTTAATTGGACTAGAAACTCTGTCTACACCTACAAACAGTCAGCAGCACTGACAGCTGTAAGAGGCAGACAGTCTCGCCTTTCTGCTGCAGCATCGCTGAAACGGAGGGGTCCGTGCACCACGGCGCCCCCCCTCTCAGGGTAAATCATCCTGCCAGCATGTCCACCATCAGCACTTAACAATGTTTGGTGCGATCCTGAGCCCAGGGTAACTCAAGTACACGAGGCTCAGCTGTGTCTCCAGCCAGCCTCACCTCAGCCGGCCCTGACACGTCAGCGGGGTTTCATCCTGAGATCAATGATGGATGATGGACTCAGCCCGCCAAAATGTCAGCCGCAGAAGTGTTGTGTGTTCAAAATAAACCCAAAGAAGAAAAATAGCCCGCAAAGTCGGACGTGACAAGCTGCACAGTTCCACCTTGATTTTTTTAAAACTCCCCAGTCTCCATGGCTAGCTCTGAGTTTCACTGATGATAACGTGTTTTTCAGTAAGTCTACATGCAAACAGAGACTCCAGGGCCGCTGCCATGCTGTGATGTATGCTGCAATAAAACTAAATGTTTTTTTATGACTGTAAGACTTCACATACTCGGGGATTCATATTAGCACATAATGTAGAGCGTGCAATATCTCATAAAGCACGCCTGCTAATGGTGCTGCTGCACGAGCCTGGAAGCTGCATTCAGACAAACTGATCATTAATTCATCGGCACAAATGTTTCACCGTAAGAAGATGACTCTGAGCGCTCAGGTTGGCATGCAAAGGCTGCTGTTAGGGCAGGAGAACTACAGCAGAGACAGAGCTGCAGGAAGTGAGACAACTGATGCTCCTCATCACAGCATAGAGGACCAGCAGGCTGAGTGAGTGTCCTCTGATGGGTTATCAGCCTCCTGCGCTCAGATACAGGGGTGGTGTGGGTATATTTGAGGCCCCAGGAGACCCTGATCCATTTAGCTGAAAGCATTAGAACAGTGAAACTCAACCTGTGGCTCTTTTATGTCTTATTTCTAAATGTTTTTCCCCTAGAAAGCCTTAAAAAGGGAAACTCTTTTGCTACTATTCACCCATTTAAGCTACCTTTTGCCATTAAATACCACTTTTTGTCTACTTTTTTTGCCCATTTCAACAATTTTGAAAAATTTTTACCCATTTTCTTGCCACTTTTGTCCCATTTTTGCCCTTTTTTTTACCAATTTTCTCCCATTTTCACCCACTTAAGCTACCTTTTGCCATTAAATACCATTTGTCCTAGTTTTTGCCACTTTAGCCACTTTTTTCAACACTTTTATCCATTTTTGCCCTTTTCACCATTTTTTTGCCACTATTCACCCATTTAAGCTACTGTTTTGCCATTAAATACCACTTTTTTTCTTACTTTTTTGCCCTTTTTGACACTTTTCAAAAATTTTTTACCCATTTTTGCCCTTTTTCACCATTTTTCTCCCATTTTTGCCCCTTTGAGCTACCTTTTGTCATTAAATACCACTTGTTTCCCAGTTTTTGCCCATTTTGGCCACTTCTTTTCACCACTTTTATCCAGTTTTGCCCTTTTTCACCAGATTTTTCACTTTCCACTAAGACCTCACTTTGAAAATATAAGTGGTGTCTTATTTTGGTTGACATTGATACTACTGGAGGCCAGAGGTTAGCGCTGTTGCCTCACAGCACGAAGGTTACTGTTCTCTTCCCAGTCAGTCTGTCTGTGTGGAGTTTGCATGTGTGGGTTCTTTCTGGCCTCCTCCCACCACCAAAAACATGCTCATTAGGTTAAGTGATCACTCTAAATTGCCCGTAGGTGTGAGTGTGTGAGTGTGCCTGTGCCGGTACGTCAGAGACTGGCGACCAGTCCAGGTTGTACCCGCCCCCCTGCGACCACCAGTGGGACATCAGTATAGAAAATGGATTTATACTATTTCAGTTAAAAAACCTACGCTTTTTTAACATGTGTCACAGTCTCTTTAGTTGTTGTGTAGTTGTAGTAATAAGGCTGTACAAATTCCCACGCCACACCTGGACTTGTCCTGGAACACACTAGTGTGTGGGAACCACTGCACCAGAGTAATAGGAACCTAAAATCTGAAGTCAGTCAGCCTGCTCTAACTGAGACCTGGAGCTTCACTGTAATCCAGGACTGAATCCTCTAAGGTTGCACCCAGAGGTGAGAAGTGTGGCGAGCAGCTCTCCTCCACCCTGACCATCCTGCTGAAGCTACCATCAGCTCTGCACAGAATGTGCCGTGGACCTGGTCCTCCATTCCTCTCACTGACATTGCTGCAGAAAGCTACGTCTGTGGCACAGAGAGGTCTGCAGAGATGTGGATGTTTCATTAAATGATTCTATTAAAATTCACATCAGCCTGACCTTTAAGAACAAACTTTGGCATTTAATTACAATGAAGAGCACAAAGTTTTGGTAGCTCAAAAGTGCATTTTCTTCCTCATCTGCCTCCCAGGTTTCTGTTTTCTTTCAATCAACACCTCACCGAGAGAGGACGCGCCGGTTTCATGCTCCGCTAATCACGCTACATTAGCATATTAACAAATCAATTGGCACCAAGGAGAGCCTCTCAGTGTACCTGTGGCAAAACACTGCCTGCAATATTATTATGCAGCGTACTGAACGTGTGATTGGTTTCCACACACCCCCACCCCTAACCCTACACACACACGGCACGGCCCCCCTGCTGGGAGTGTTGGATTGCTATCAGTCCCTGAGAAAGCTGCTTACATAACCGCTCTGCCAGCAGCACCAGCCCACGTCAGGCTCCATATTAGATGATAGCATCTTTAATGGCTCTTTGACAATGTTGCATCTCACTTGCAGTTTACGGAGATGAGGCCTTTTATGTGTGCGAGCGTGTGAGCGTGAGGGAAAGAGGCCGCTGTTGTCTGCAGTAAGACGGCGTGTAATGAAAAGGAATAAAAAGGATGATGATGCTGCCTTCATGGAGAAAGACCAAAGCTGCTCTGCCAACTTTAAGAGCAAAAAACAATAGTTATGATTCATTTGTGTAGCAGCTCATGCGATTGTTTAAGACTCTCCGGGGCTTGAAAATAACGACGTGAAATATTTATGCTGAACTGGTTCAGGGTTTGGGACTGCAGAGCATGAAAGCCAGTCGTGACGTGATTAACAAGAGAAGAGTACAAAGTTGCCAGAGTTTACCGGTCTTCTTGCAGGGGAGTAGAAAAAGCTTTCTTCATTAACTCTCCATCTCGTACAGCAATCCCCCAAGCTCAGATAGAGCGGGGCGAGCGAGCAAGGGGAAGATTAAGAGAGGGAGAGCAAGAGCACAGATTCGATAAAGAAGGGGAGAGTCTTATTTCAGTGCTTCACACACTGCTGCATGATCAAAGTGGAAAATGCTGTTTTAATTCCAAGAATCATATCTCATCTCCTGTCCACAAGCTCATTATAGAGAATTATGCTGCAGGACAGGGAGGAGGAGGAGAGACAGAAGAGGAGCACAGAATAAACCCAGAATCCTGCTGCTGCTCCACCACACTGGGCGTAATACTCTCTGACACACTGCAAACCTCACATGACCTGCTTTAAATGTCGTAAATGGGGAACGCTGACCTTTGCTTTAACCCTGAGGCATGCACCTGCATGGGGCAGAGCTGGAATACATTATTTAACATGAACATAGCTTAATGCCAAGGCTAGTGCATGATTATATGCAGGATTTTTGCCTGATCCTGCAGGATTAGGGTCCCTAAATCAATCAGTGTATCCTGTGACATTTAGTGTATTTCTACCCAGGCACTTTATTTTCCATCTCCAGATTCACTCGTCCCAACCTTAATCATTCTCCACCAAAGGAAGCAGTCCACATTTTCCAGCAGAGAGTCAAGGCCTCAGAGTTGGAGCTGCTGACTCTTGTCTCGGGTACTCTGCATTCAGCTGCAAACCAGCGCCTGGAGGCCGCCAGCTGAAGAAGTGAACAGAACCACATCATCTGCAAAAAGCAGAGAGAAACCCCTCCCCTCGTCCTGCTGCACCTTGAGATAGAGCCCATGAAAATCACAAACAGTCATTGACAAGGAGCAACACGCTCCAGGAACATGTCTGACTTTATGCCGAAAGAGTGTTAACGTACGTAGGAAGGGTTTTGATTCCACTGTAGAACATCCCCATCATGATTCTCTCCTGTCTACACAATGCATGAACATTTAAGGCATACAGGTAAAAGCTCATAATGCTCAGTGTGGATGTATCCCAGTAAGACATCATAGACTGCCCTGTCAGCTGACGTGATCCGCCATATTCTCCTGGTACAGAAAAGCTTCATTTATGCTCGTCCAGCTCAGTGTGAAGAGAATCAACACACTTGAACTGTGACTGTATTTCAGGATCAAACCCTGCCTTTGAATCTAAGCAGAGACTGGTGGCCACCCTGCTTATGCCTGTGCTGGACTACAGTGATGTTTCAAACATGCATGCTTCATCTCAGAGCGTGCATGCTCTAGATCCTATTTATCATCTAGCTCTGAGGTTCACCACTGACTTTTTTCACTCATTTTGAACTTGGTTTATAAAAACTTCTGTTTGCTGCTCCCTTTGTCTGGACTGAACTACAGAAAGAGCTGAAACTTTGAGACATGTGACTGCAGATGCTTTGAAGGATGTATTCTGACTGTAGCTGACCTCCATTCCTCTGTTTATTTCTTGTCTTCCTGTGTATTCATGCATTTCAGGACACTCTGGACAGAGAGAATCTAATCTCAACCAGCTGGTTAGAATATAAATGAACAGGTATCTGGATCCTGATATTCAAAGGAGTCAGCTCGTAGACCAGCCTAACCATCAACCAAACATCATGACTCCTCGTAAGCCCACAGGATTTATTAACTAAATAGTACATCAGCAGGCCCTTAAAAGCATGTTTACAACAACAGGGAGAAAAGCTGTTAAAGAGGCACCACTAGCCACTTAGCTCATGACTAATAGGCCCCCATTCATTATCAGCAGCAGCAGAGATACCAATCCTCAGATAGAGCAGGGGTTCTCAACCTTGGGGTCAGGACCCCATTGGGGGTCACGACACACTGAGAGGGGGTCTCCAAGATGCCTTAAGAAAACTAAGAAGATTTTTCAGATTTACACCGTTGCCACTTTACACCAGTTTTGCCTAATTCTAACCCATTTTTATTGCTTTTCCCACCAATCTTAACACATTTTTGCAACTTTAAACCCATTTTTTTGTCATTTGAACCCTTTCCAACACTTTTTTCTGCCTGTTTTTGCCACTTCTAAACCAAATCTCTGCCTATTACCACTTTAAACCTCTTTAACCACTTTTTAAGCCACATTGACAGATTGATATGCCCATTTTGACAGTTTCTGACTATTTCCAGCCCTTTAATGCCCCTTTAAATAAACTGTACCCTCATTTCACCAGTTTACAACTGTTTTTGCCACTTTAACCCACTGTAACCCACTTTAACCCACTTTTGCCATTTGGTTGTTTTTTTGCAACTTTTATCTTGCCCACCATTTTTTTTTGCCATTATTAACCCATTTTAGCTATTTTTAACATCTTTTTATTCTGTTTCTACATTTATAAGAGGGCTACTTACTACACAAATGTGTTAAAATGTGTTTCTTTGATAAAAGTGGTTATTATTCAGGTTAAATATAAAATACCACAGTTTAACTCCATAACAGACCAGGATTTGCTGACCCCCAGTTTGGCTGGGCCCCAGAAAGTTCTCCCATTCCCCCCCCCATGCTGTGTTCAACCACCTTCAGGTACAGTGGGGGTCCCCGGTCCCTGGCACCTTGATTTTGGGGGTCACAGGCTGAAAAGGTTGAGGACCCCTGAGCTAGAGAGCCACAGAGATGCATGCACTGTTGTTACTAAAAGGCCAGTCACTGTACATCTAAATGACCAAACTGGATTGTTAATCTGAATCACTGCATGGTCTAAACAACCTCTATGACCGGTCAGCAGTTTGTTTACGTCGCATTTTAGTCCCACCTCAGCTCTGAGAACAGCTGGAGTGATTCTAGATAAAGTAGGTACCAGGTATGATCCCTAATGGGAAATCTAAAGAGACTGGCAGTGGGTCAAACCGGTAAAGAAAAGAATCAAAAGTGAAAAAATCAAGCACAACAGCAAAAGACTAACCATGGAAATAAAACTTTTTCATGTACTGAACAAGGAGCGTCTAATTCCAGGGAAAGTACACTCTAAAACCGTCCTCTTCAGGCCTTCATTACTGTACACTACATGTGCACTCAGGCATTAGCACATGTTCTCATTTATACTGTACAGGCACCAAATTATACAGAAATACTATGCAGCTTTTAGCACGCCTGCTGAGCACAGCTTTCAGCACCACGGACAGCGTTCAGTTTCCATGTAATTAGAGAAGAACAAAGTCCACCTCCTGGAGCGCCTCAGACAAAAGAGACTGGAGCTAACTTTCACAAGAGCTTCCAGAAAGTGCTGCAGACTTCCAGTCTGTGGCCTCTTTAGTCTCAGATGAAGTAATATTTCATAAATTGTTCAAAACTTAGACCAGAAGAAGACATGACGTGGTGATGGTAACTGACACATGAACAGTGTTGGATGAGGATGGACGGTGTACTGGGTATGCTGGTTTAAGTCAGTGTCACTAACCCTGCTCAACAAAAGAGCCAAACTGCTGAAAAATACAAGAGCCACAATCTATGTGGTGAAAAGTGGCAATTAAAATAGGTTAAAGGTAGCAAAAATGATCAAATAACGCCAAACACTGGGAGAAAAGTGGCAAAAATGGACGGGAAATGACCAAACTATGAGTTAAAGAGAGAGAGAAATGGTCCTAAAGTGGCAAAAACATGGTAAAAAACAAGTGAAAGTGACCAAACTGGGCAAAAATCAGAAAAAAGGTGAGAAAAAGTGGCATCTAGTTGCAAAATATAGCTCAAAAGGACAAGAAGTGGCAATAAAAAGGCAAAAGGGGCCTAAGAATTGCAGAAAGCAAGATAAAAGTGTCAAAAATGGGTGAAAAGTGAGAAACAGAAGTGGCAAAAACAGACTAAAAGCAGCAAACACTGGCAGAAAGTGGCAAAAATGGGTGGGAAGTGACCAAAGTGGCAGGAGAGTGACCAAAAATGAGTTAGAGGGGGCAAAAATGGTCCCTAAGTGGCAAAAACGTGGCAAAAAATGAGTGAAAGGGACTAAATTGGACAAAAACAGCATCAGAGAGTGGCAAAATGGGAAGTAAGTGGCATTTCATTGCGAAAGGCCGCTTAAATGGACGAAAAGTGGCAAAAAAGGTGAGAAAGGGGCTAAAAGTGACAACAGGAAGTGGCAAAAATAGGCTCAAAGCAGTAAAAATTGAATTAAAGTAGCAAAAAAATTGCAAACAAGGGCAACGGAAGTATGCAGAAAAAAAAATAGAGGTTGACAATAAAGTCTGACGGTTAAAGCCTACTGAGTAAGAATGGAAAACAAACATTAATGTGAGTTGCAGTGGATGATTTCTGAGGTTAAATTTTCCTTCTAAAGGTTTTCGGGGGGAATAATGTTTCAAATTAGGACATGAAAGAGCCACACGTTTACGAGATAATAGACCGCAACCTCCGTTACAGCACTGTATGAGCGTGTTAAAGTTTTACTGATATCCCACAAAGCCTGGGACACCCAGCTTGAATCAGGGTAATAATGGATGAAGCTAAATGTCTAATGACAAGTTTGGACCCAGAGTTTGGAGACAATCATCTTTACAATCATGATTTCAGAGAGGGAGTGGGATATAAAGTTGTGATGTCACTTCCTGTGTTCCCATGAACCAGCTGGTTGTCTGTCAGTGAATCAATAAGCAGTGATTTACCTCCTACCTCTTTTTTACCTCTTTTTTTTCTGACCTCTGTGAACCGTTACACCCCCAGTTTGATAATCATGTTCTACTATTTGCTTTTTTTTTTTCTTTTTGCAAAAATATTTTCTCATTATTTATGACCATTTTTCTGTCTTTATGCATGCTCTGACATCTATGAAGAAATAATAATTTCTCTTTAGAGCATTTATGAAGCATTAACTGATAACACACGTGCAGCTGTGGTGAGAGTCCGCAGACAAAAGCTTAATGCTAGCTCAGCCTCCAGCTCTGAACAAACCCAATTTAATCCCTTATAATTACTCTTATAATTACCTGGGTAAATCAGCGCTAAGGTGGCTGAGGGACAGTAAGAAAAATGTGCATCACCAGCGGTCAAATCCCGCTGTATATGCTAATATTTATGCTAATATTTATGGATTAGTGAAAAGACAGCATTAGGCCTCGTCTGTAATGACTGTGTCCACACCTACAGCGTTTAAGGCACGGTAACAGCACTAACTATTCTGAGTGTAATGGAGGAGTCTGTGTGGAGTTTCAAGCTCCCCGCTGACCGAGGCCGCAGCTCCACCAGCTGATGTCTCACATCAACACTCACAATAGAAGCAATCCTCTGAAGGAGATGAGCAGCTGCAGGAGGACACCTGATGTCTGTTTGTACAAGCAAAAGCATGGAGGTGTGACCGTCCGGGAGAAAACAGCCTCCCAGTCCAGCACACAGACCCTCAGCAGGTTCACATGCACTGTTGAATCCAGGCACGGCTTTTGGTGATGAGAGTCCTGACTGTTTTTTTTGATCCGGATTATTTGGCTCAGCAAGAAGAGACCAACAGCTCCTCAAGCCCTGGCCAATACCTTACATCCCTAGTTATGAACTCAGATTGCTTTATTGATCTCTATCTTGATCAACTGATCTCCAGAGGCCGTGTTAGTCCAGTTTTGTCTGATTTTAGAGCAACCAGCAGGATCCATGGTGGATATTTAGAGTTTAGTTTGCACTAAAACAGTCAGTCAGCCTCTGTCTGCATGGAAACAAATTTGTTTCCATCCTCCAGTTTTCACACACATTATACATTTTACTCATATTAGAAAAAATATTGAAATGCTGTAAATCTGAAAAATAAAAAAACATACAAAAAATATTTTTGCTTGGTTAGAGACGGTGGAAAAGAGGGCGTATTGCTCATGTGACTTTTTTAATGCAGTCTTTATTGTTGTGAAAGTCCAGGGCACTGACACTGGGCTCTGATTTTTCTTCAGACTTTCCATCCAAACCTACCTCTGACCTCTAAATGTCTGCTTGCTCTTTAGTTACTCCCTCAAATTTTCTGTGCATATGCTTGAAACCATTCCCCTCTTCTTCTGGTAAATTCTGTTCACTTCTAGGATTGTAACTGTTTTATATTCGTCCTGATCCATCGAGGTAAACAAAGGAAAAGAAAACTAATGCGACAGTATTTATCCGCCAATCTTGGCGGCACTAATGTTGGTACGTGTGGTTGCTAACCACTATTAAACCACCAACGAAGAAGAGGAAGTTGCTGTCACCAAGAAGAAAAGTCCTCCTGCAGAGCAGCGAGACCCGCTGCCGTTTCTCCCTCTCCTCATCTCTGCGCTGTTTTTAAAACAAAACCTCCAGATGTGAAACAGCGAGGATTGAATATATTACCGCTGCTACTACATTTTAAAGACAAGACACAGACTTTACGAGGAATCACTGCACCACCTTTTTAAAATTCAAAACGGTGTTACAGCACTCTTCATCAATCATAAAAAGCACTTTTTTAAATTTGCAAATGTATTTTAATTCATTTGGTTTTGTAAACCAGGAGATATGGGGCTGTTTTCCGGTTTGCTTTCATTTTGCATATTTTTTTTGTTTTCTTCTTTTCTGTCTCATATTTTAAAATCACAGGCTGTACCATTCATATATCTCTCCAACTGTGGCTGGAGCATCCTCTGCATACAGAGAACATCCTCTGCATACATGGAGCATCCTCTGCATACATGGAGCATCCTCTGCATACACGGAGCATCCTCTGAATACAGAGAACATCCTCTGCATACATGGAGCATCCTCTGCATACACGGAGCATCCTCTGCATACATGGAGCATCCTCTGCATACATGGAGCATCCTCTGCATACACGGAGCATCCTCTGAATACAGAGAACATCCTCTGCATACATGGAGCATCCTCTGCATACATGGAGCATCCTCTGCATACATGGAGCATCCTCTGCATACATGGAGCATCCTCTGAATACAGAGAACATCCTCTGCGTACATGGAGCATCCTCTGCATACATGGAGCATCCTCTGCATACATGGAGCATCCTCTGCATACACAGAGCATCCTCTGCATACACGGAGCATCCTCTGCGTACATGGAGCATCCTCTGCATACATGGAGCATCCTCTGCATACACAGAGCATCCTCTGCATACACGGAGTACCTCTGCGTACATGGAGCATCCTCTGCATACACGGAGCATCCTCTGCATACACGGAGCATCCTCTGCATACACGGAGTACCTCTGCGTACATGGAGCATCCTCTAAATGCACGGAGCATCCTCTGCATACACGGAGTACCTCTGCGTACATGGAGCATCCTCTGCATACACAGAGCATCCTCTGCATACACGGAGTACCTCTGCGTACATGGAGCATCCTCTGCATACACGGAGCATCCTCTGCATACACGGAGCATCCTCTGCATACACGGAGCATCCTCTGCATACACGGAGCATCCTCTGCATGCACGGAGCATCCTCTGCATACACGGAGCATCCTCTGCATACACGGAGCATCCTCTGCATACATGGAGCATCCTCTGCATACACGGAGCATCCTCTGCATACATGGAGCATCCTCTGCATACATGGAGCATCCTCTGCATACATGGAGCATCCTCTGAATACAGAGAACATCCTCTGCGTACATGGAGCATCCTCTGCATACATGGAGCATCCTCTGCATACATGGAGCATCCTCTGCATACATGGAGCATCCTCTGCATACACAGAGCATCCTCTGCATACACGGAGCATCCTCTGCGTACATGGAGCATCCTCTGCATACATGGAGCATCCTCTGCATACATGGAGCATCCTCTGCATACACAGAGCATCCTCTGCATACACGGAGTACCTCTGCGTACATGGAGCATCCTCTGCATACACGGAGCATCCTCTGCATACACAGAGCATCCTCTGCATACACGGAGTACCTCTGCGTACATGGAGCATCCTCTGCATACACGGAGCATCCTCTGCATACACGGAGCATCCTCTGCATACATGGAGCATCCTCTGCATGCATGGAGCATCCTCTGCATGCATGGAGCATCCTCTGCATGCATGGAGCATCCTCTGCATACACGGTGCATCCTCTGCATGTCTCTGGATTAGCAGACATCAGGGGGCAACCTTCCTTACTTTTAGACCCTTTCCAGCACGTAGAGCACCTGGTTTTTAAAAAGTTGTTCAAAAGTGCTCATTCCACTGAAAAAATCCCTCTGAAGTGGAAGCTCCACTGTCATACATTGATATTCTGCATAGAGAGAGATACCTGCTAATAAGCAGGTGGACTGTAGTTTACCTCAGCTTTTAGAGCAAAAAGCAGCTTAGCCGGGAATGTGCATTAAAATGAACAAACAGGACGGCAGTCATACTTGGACGTTCATAAATAGACATTCTACATAACGACTGTTGAGCACTCTACGCAGTGCAGCATACTGAGCTGAACGGTAGTATGAAGTAGACAGCCTAGATATTCACCAGCTTCTAAGGCAGCGCTGCAGTTCTCCTTTTTTCATGAGTATCACACCGATTGTCTGACTTCTTCTACATAACAGTAGTGAAGGGGAAAATGCCCAAATATGTGCAGAATGTCTAAAAATGCATTGCTGTTCTGCATAGAGAGATACCTGCACACATCCATGCATGAGTTCCTCCTGCAGCTCCCCATTCAGCAGCACAATCAGCCTCAGCGGGGGCTCCACTCATTGCAGCCAGTTAATTCTAAACTCATTAACAATGGAGCCGGAACAATAGTGCGCACAAAAGCAGAAGGTGTGGGTGGACTGCCTTCACGCACGGGGGAGAAATGAATGTTTTCATAATCAACTGTCAGTCATTTGCTAAGATAAAGCCTTCTTTATGTCTGCATAGGGGACTGAAGCCCACAGTTGCTATTTAATTACCATTTTGCTGGAGTT
The DNA here is from genome assembly GCF_018320785.1 of Cheilinus undulatus. Taxonomy (NCBI): domain Eukaryota; kingdom Metazoa; phylum Chordata; class Actinopteri; order Labriformes; family Labridae; genus Cheilinus; species Cheilinus undulatus. Next base: position 1,034,083 of record NC_054884.1, on the reverse strand, counting down.
TTACAAAAGAAACATAAGTATGCAGTGTCATGACTACAGAGGATTGGCTTCATGAATAGAAATGTGTTTCTACAAAAGACGGAGGAGCCCGTTGAATTAAAGGCCTGACACATTCATTGAAAGTTCTGATTTTTTCTGTCTCCTCTGGCCTGCTGCTTCAAGAAGGAATAAAAAAGACTAAAGGAGTGGATGAATATTAACCAGTCGGCTCTGTACTGGGAGGGAATCTCGCTGACCTTTCATGCCCTACAGGATTTTTTCCCCAGACATCCTTTTTGTTCGGCTTTTACTAATTTTTCAATTACCACTAGCTAAAAAGCTTTTTTTTTGAAGCGTTGAGAGTCAAATTTAATCTTGAGAGTGGTATTTTTGTCTGTGACAGCCGCATCACCACGCCGCCCGCAGCACAAAGCTGACAACACTTGACGAGGTGTGCACATTGTGCCTCCAGAGCGAGGTGTGAGTGAGACAAATCTGAATATTGATTGAGTCCATTTAATCCACCTCTGCGTCTATTGATATGTCAATCATCCTGCTAAATCTAGTAAAACGTATCAGTCCCGAGCTGCACGGCGGCCCAAGGACACGGCTCCTTTCTGTCGTGTTTTAATTGCTGTTGGCACCGCGCGCCGTGACTCATGGTAATGACTTAATGAAGTCATTGAGATTTAGTGAGCAGCCACGGGCTACGGACTTCCTGCCGAGAATAGTGCACCATTCAATATGGCTTTATTAACATTTCAGAAAAGTGCCACGAGTCACATCGGTTACACTGATCACAGAAATAGTGATTAATTTCATGGCCTGCCAGATCAGACTGGAGGGAGCGCAGGGAGGAATTTTATGGCACCATGTGTTGGAATTTTAATATTTCATGATTTCATCTTGCAGGAAATAATCCTTCTCTCTCTCTGCTGTTAAGCATTCTACTCTTTCCCCAATACTCATGATATACGCCTTTGAATACAGCTAAACCTCACTGGATGCTTTAACCTTCAGCTGTTTTAGAGGGATGAGCAGAGACAATACACTCTTCTTAAAGCTTGAAAAATTAGATGGACTATCAAAGGTTCCTCTCAGGATTTCAGGAAGACTTAGACCTCCTTCTAGAGTATTCTGATAACTGACAAGTACCACTGAATGCATTTACACATCTATTAAAGGTCAGGACCGAGGATTTCCAAAACATCTAATTAAGAAAAGATAAAGAGGAGAAAATGCTAAAAAAAAACAGCCAACATAATGACAGGGTTTATTAGGACGCATTCACACCAGAGCTGTTTGTTCCGCTTTAAACCAACTCGCTCCGTTTTACCAGATAGTCTGGTTTGTTGAGCGTGGTGTGAAAGCTCATACGAACTCTGGTGCGGACCAAACAAGTGGACTCTGGTCTGCTAGAAAACAGGGGGTCGTGGTCCGCTTCCAGCTGAACCCTGGTGCGGTTCGTTTGAGGTGTGAAAGCAAAGAGGACCAACTTGTGAGCCAAAGGCAGGAAGTGACATAAAGTGTAATGATATAAGGATTTATATGTGATTTAATTCACTCAAATACATGTTGGTGCCACGCTTGGCGTCTGTGTAGCCATGGCAACGTCATAGTCGGTGCGGATTTATTCGTCTCATGTAAAGAACAACATGCTAGACAGCTCACTGCCTCGCTGCCCGAGTCTGTCTGCCAGAACGCCCCAGTGCAAAACTACAGACCCTAAGACGGCATAAATTCAGTGTTTTTCATTGTTTACGTGGATAAAAAAAGCCCAGTGGAAGGAGATGGATTTCTGATTTCGTCTTCTTCTATGCTCTCTTTTCTTCTTGGTTGCTGTTTGTCTGTGACGACAGCGCCCCCTACAGGCAGAGGTTGTGGGTGTTCAGACGGTGTGGTCTGTTTGGCCAAGAGCAATGTGAATGCTTTCCAAAGGAAAGTGCAACATTGTTGTAGTCCCTCGGACTATCAGGTGTGAAAACGACCTTAGTCAGCAGGCTTGATGCTAGCCTGATGTACTCTGTGGAGCACGGCTAACATTAGCAGCTAGCTCCAACAGCCTTCATTCTGCTGTGCTTTCATTTGTGGCCTCTTTTTACTTCAGTTCACTACTTATACACGAGTTCAACCTTCGGCAGCCAACATGCCACTCTATTTCCATTTTCTACTTAAAACAGTCGTACTGCGCTGTTTATCTACCGAGCTTCTCGTATCTGACAGGAATGTAGCATCCATTAACCCTCTGAGGACGGTATTAGCATCCATTAACCCTCTGAGGACGGCGTTAGCATCCATTAACCCTCTGAGGACGGCGTTAGCATCCATTAGCCCTCTGAGGACGGCGTTAGCATCCATTAACCCTCTGAGGATGGCGTTAGCATCCATTAACCCTCTGAGGACGGCGTTAGCATCCATTAACCCTCTGAGGACGGCGTTAGCATCCATTAACCCTCTGAGGCCTCCATTGTGCCGTTCTAATGACGCTATCCACACCTTTAAAACCTACGGGATCACCGGCGCTCCCATCTTTCTTTAACTGAGGGTAGAATTGTAACCAAATGAGATAGAGCAATAATTCTTCATGCATATAAAACCAGAGGAGTAACACTAACATATCACACATTCAGTGTGTTCCAGAGTTCTGTTTCCTTCTAGAAATATCCTTCATTTTTTTGCAGAAATGTAGTATAAAGTGCACACATCATCAGCAATATAATATGATCTGTGCTAGAATTGTGTTGTTATTGTTTATCATGCTCTACTACAATCAAAAGTATCTGCACACTTAGAGATCTGATTTCACTCCTGTAAATATTTACTTTTTAAAAAGATGCTGTCTTTTTACAAATTGTGGACATTTTCATTTCATTCTCGTTTTTGCCACAGTTTACAAAGATGAGTGTATTTCATGAATGAAGTTATGACCATACCCAAAATCATTTTTTTGTGGGTTGAAATTATCTCATGCAACTTTTTTACAATCACAATTTTGAGGGATGCAGCTGTGACATCTCTGTATTTAGGAAAATGTGTAAAAAAATATATATGCTTTTCATTTTTCTTGTGGTTTTTTTTTTCACTTTTGAGAAATTTAATTTGTTACTATGGATTTAGTACATACATATCATTAAAATGTGGGTTCTAAGGGCTGTATTGATGTATATAAAATTCAAATACTCCAAAAAATGGCACTACAGCATGTAAAAATGTAAAGATACGCTCTGGTGGACTTGTTGTACGCCAGGTCATAAAGAGTTAAACTCTTATAGTCGGTCAGGAGAAGAGCAAAAGCATCTTTTTCACTAACACACCTTTAGCTCCGCCTCTTTTGCCTAAAGTGATGCTGATTGGTCCGGTCTTTCTCTGACCGGGAACAAACGTATCAGCTGACACCTTTCAAATGCATCCACCTGATGGCAGACATGGAGTCTTTGCTGGTGACGTGGCTGCTGGCAGGAAACTGAAAGCACACGTGTGAAAAGATGGAGCAACAAAAACAATGGCGGCTTCAAAATTTTGTGTCCAAATGTTTCCAGGCACCCAAATTACCATTTTAGTGAATTTGTTTTCATGCAAACATGTTAGTGTGCTTGTTTTATTTAAGGGAGTTTGGATGGTCCATTTCTGACTCAGTCTCTGGACATCATGATCATTTTAACACCAACAGGCTTTGGCAGCGCTATGTTTGACGAATCAGAGTGATTCCCAAAGGGTCTTCCTCCGTTTATATTCTTAGAAACAATTGGAAATTATTTTAGGAATGCATTTTGGTCAGAGCTCCGGGATCAGCACCATGGCGGGCTTTAGTCTCCTAACGACCCTTCTGTGTTCATCCCTCAGGCTGTTTTTATCAGTGCCGATTTAACCGCCGACGTCTCCTCCTCCTCTCCAAAAAAACAAACAACCCGGTGATTAAAATGTGGTTTCATTTTTAAGTCGGAGTTATTTGGATGCTGTTCAGAGAGGCTTTGGGGAGCTGCAGGCCCAACATTTGATACCTGAACCTCATCTGTCAGAATATTGTTGGAATCAGAGAGAAATAACTCCAAACATGAAGTCAGATGGAAATGTTTTATGACCTGCTGCTGGTGCTTTTGGAAAATGTGGATAAATCTGTGCCCTGCTGGTAAAAGATCCAACTTACAGAGATTTTAGTTGGAATTCAGTTTCTTACTAAACCCAAAAAAGGACTAACATATCAGAAGTTTGTGTGAAATAAACAGTGATAAAATACCATCCTGAGTGCAGCCGTAGAGCAGAAAAGCTCTCTCACACTCAGAGGAAAACTGATTTTCTGTGTGCATCGTGGCTAGTGACTTAGCAGTCTGAAAATGTAAAGGTGCAGAAAGATGCAGGGTGAAGGAAGCTCCTTGTATGGAGAGGATGCACCAGGGGCGTTTGTCCTGAGCTATCACAGTTATGTGCTCGTAATCACGGGACGAATATGTCTGAACCCTTAAAATACAGCAACAAAAGCAATGTGAGCATCCTATCTGCCAACCTAAACGGCGGCCATGTTCCTAAGGGTTTACTAAGCACTACTAAACAACCAACGGAGAGGAGGAAGCAAAGCCAAACACACGAAGAAGAAAAGTTCTCTCCTGCTGCGAGAGAAGCAGAAACCCAGACCTGCCAGCTTCTCCTCGTCTCTGCGCTGGTTTTAAAAAGCCTCCAGATGTGAATGCAGAGAGGCTCAGAGAAATGACTGATGCTAGCACATTTTAAAAGTCATGCATGCAGAAGTAGAACCCAGCCTACAAACATGTCACTGGTGCTCGGTGCAACATCCCCTCCTGTGTTTACCAGAGCTAGTCTGACAAATAACCCACAATTTCCTCATAGGACGACTGCGGTGCGCGCCAACATGCCGCGGGATTGGTCCGACCGAAGGCGAGCGACCTCACCCACTGGAAGCGAGTATAGAGCGCAGCGTGCAGCCCTGATCAGCAGGAGGAGATCACGGGAGAACTGAGTTCACGCAGGAATAGCATGTCAACAGTGGACTAATTTACCTTTGGGGTTAATTTATCATCCTTTCTGGTATAAGTCCATGATATCATCGCTTCCTCCACTGGGTGAGGGCTTTAGGAAGTTAAAAGGTTCATGTTTGCTAAAGGATCTGTGGTTTTATGTAACATTCTTTGGCTAAGTGTCCTCAAAAGTAAACTTTTCCTCATCAATGGCGCCGTTGTAGCTCTGAGACCCACTGACCTCTCGGTGACCCTTTACTCTCACTGCAGGATGAGACGTAATGTTGATATAGTGATGATTTATGATAAGGAGTCCGTGCTTTGTGTTGTATTTTGAAAGACGTGGATTTTCTATGCTTGTCACTTCCTCTTCTGGAGCTTTCTGATCGACGGGTATTGATGCGGTGTGGCGTGTTCGCTGTATGTGGAAATTGGAGGTAAGTCAGGATGTTGCACATGGCACTGCTGCACCAGTTTTTTGTGTAACTGCACTCTTCATAAATATGATTCACTGCTCTAAACATACAATATTTTAGTTTCCATTTCACACATTTATTTTACTTTTACAAATCGGGGAATATTAGACTGTTAATTTCTGTTTTGCTTTTTAAACTTCCATCAATGTTGGAAGGTTTCATGGCAGCTGGGTGGAATTTTAATGAACCTGTGCAAAGAGTCTTTGATTTTAGGGAAACCATTGTGTCACCTTTCCATGACAATGAAAACAGTGCTGTTTTCAAAAGTTGGCACCCTCGAGCACTGATTAGTGTGTAAACCTACATCCAAAAAGGCAACACCAGGTTCCATACTGCAGAAATGTGTTAACTTGCATGGACTATATTACATGTTAGAGACTCATGCATGCAAAGCAGCATCTTTGTTTTCAGTCTGAAAGCTGACACGCCCACTGAGCTCCTGTTTTACCACTCAACCCCCGAGTAAAGTTAGGATTCATGGAGCTTCTGTTTCCTTCATGTATGATAAACTAGTCTTTCATCCAGGCTTGTAAGGCTGATGTGTTTTTAAGAAACAGAAATGAAGCTCTGTAGAATCCTCAGACACATGCGGTCGCTAACTTAACTGTCCACAACACTCTCAACATCATTAACACCAGAAACACAGATCAAAACTGCTTCCCAGTCCACCTGCTGTGCAAACTGAAGGCTTTCTTGTTGGTTTCTACCACTTCTGACTCCACCATTCAACATAAAGCTGCAGATCCCACAGACTCTGCCCACAGCATGCCATGGTTTTCTCTGTGACCCACTGATGACCTGTGGTGTTAATAGGGATTCATGATCGGTCAGTGCATTGTGTTGTACTAAATTCCCTGGATGGGCTGAGCATTTTCATTCCTGTTTCTTTTCCTGAAAGTAGACTCAGCATGCATTCAAGCAGAGCAGAGAGGATTGGTGTAGTGCATGTACCAGAGAAGGACCAGCAGATCGTATTTCATGTGCAGATCGCTGCTCAGACAGAGTATGTGGAATTTTAGGATGGTGTGAAGGCAGACCAGAGGGTGCTGCACCCTCTAGTCCGAGTCTTGGAAGTTTTTAGAGTATTTTTGTAAACTTTCTCAGTATAATCTTAATGTTCTGAGTGAAAACTTTCTTTCCTACAAATTAATATGCACACATTCAGAACATAAAACTGTCATGAAACGCTGTGGGAGCCCTCCGTCTGTGTGATGAGTTTTAATCTTAATGATTTTAATTCAAATCAGGCTTCCTGGCTTCTCTAATGGAAAGTAAAAGATTAAATTTCCTCTGAGTTGAGGAGCGGTGACTCACTGCACAACATGAGGGAGAAAAGTTATAAACAGCTTGAGTGGAAATGTCTCCATGTATTATTTCATATTTTATTGATGTCAGGTAATTGGTTAAAGCGTCTGCCGGCTGATCAGTATTCTGGGTCGGGCGTGAGCAGAGTCAGAGGGGAGATCTCTGACGGAGCCGTCCTGCCATCTAATTAAGTAATAAGCTCGCAGAGAGAAAAGCCCAATGAGCGGAGGAGAAAATCTATAGAATTCATTTCCACAGATGCTGCAGCAATTTGTTTCAAATGACAAACATACTGCATTCATTAGATGTACAAAAACATAAATCATCTTCAGACTCATTTACGGGGTGGAGGAGCGTTTGGCTCTGGCGGTCATTTTGGTTTGTTAAATTGGCACATTAACGCCCATTTAAGGACGCTCTGGTTGTGGCGGCTTCACTTTTCACTCCTACTCTGCAGACGTGTTCTCTCTGAGTCCATCCTGATCCTCCATCAGGCCGGCAAATTTATCAGAGATGATGAAGCAGTTCAAACTGACACAGCAAAGAAAACCAGCTGGGATTTAACCCATTAGAATTTACTAAATCAGGCTTTGTTCATTTTCATTAGAAAATAGAAAAGAAAATAGAAAGATGAATCGTCGACTTGGACTAATTTTACATGCAATAAGGTGTGTCAAAACCTCGAGAAGGTTTGCCGTTTCCTTATGTTAATATTTACGTCACAAATTCGCCGCGTCTAAAAGTACTGCGCCTCGCCGCTGATTGGTCCTGTCACTTTCTAACCCAAACAGTTCAGACCTTTAACTAAAATCAGACTAAGCTACAGATTTACCTCTTATTTCCACATACTCCACGATCAGGGTGTGCGGAGCTTTGCTCTTACCAAAGATGATGGACCTCTCACACAGGAAGTGCTGCATGGCCCCGAGCAGCTGGAGACTCAAGACCAGAAGATCAGTGGAGAACTACGAGTTCACACAGGAGGAGTATACAAACAGTGGGTCATTCAACGTTTCTGGGATTGATGTGCAGAACAGTTTAAATCATTCTGTGATCTTTCTGCCTCCACCATGGCTGAGCATGAAGGTTTATGTGTGCTTTCATGTAAACTTCTACTTACAGTACTGAGTAAATCTATGACCCCCTGTCTGACAGGTAATGAGATGTAATGTTTATAAAGTGATGATTCACTATCAGGGGTCAGCGCATTGTTGACTGGATGCTTTCACTTTTTCCCTCCTATTTGGATCGATCTTTTCTGCGTGGATTAACAGCCAGAGCCTAAAACAAATCTGGCACGTGTCCCGAACAGAGAGGTGCTTATGGGACGGACTGGAGTGCGACTTAGAATGCTCTGCAGTGCGCTTTGTGACGGGATAGACAGAGTGCAGGAATTATCTGGTAATCTTGGGTGGATTCATTCTTTCATACACATTTCTCTTATGACAAAGATGCCTTTTAATTTCTACATTTTGAATCGAACATTAAAATAAAGATTGAACAAAATACCATATCTATCACGAAGGTATTTAACACTAAGCAATCTTAATTCACATAAATCATAATGCAGTTTTTGTAGTTGTACAGGTTTGATGTTTCTCTAGTGATGTTTCTCGCTAGTGAAGCATCCTCAGAACGTTTCAGCTTCTTGATTTCAGTCATTCTCAGTCTAATCCACGCACACAGGAAGACGTGTCTTATCTTAGTGGTGCTGCACACCCTGCACAGATGCATGCATGGGCGTGTTAGTGCACGTGCTCATACAAGTCAACACATTTCAAGTCAACTCTAGTGGCAACTTCAGAGACTACCATTATGAAATAGGACATCTAATCATGTTTAATATCTTCAAACACAGTCAGCTCTCCTCTATTTACCTGCAAAAGCACAAACACTAAACTGTGTATACAACCCACACCATCCAAGTCTGTGACAGCTCAGAGAAACACACATTTACTGTAAATACTCCAAAACTATGGACTAACTAAGGTTAATTAAAGATGCCCAAAGTCGTTGTGCTCAGGTCTCATGGCGCTCGTTCAAAACTCTCCCAGCAGCCTGAATTTTGGGAACAGTCAAGGAGAGAACTCTAAAGAAGGCCTGAATGAGTCTCTAAGCACCAAATCAAGGACTCTTTGTGCAAACATGCTGAGCACCTGTTGAGACGAGCCACACGCTGTCTGATGGAGAGACGGCGTGGAGGAGAGGGCGGGAGGAGGCCAGCCTGCAGATTGCAGGGCGATGGGAGCGGGGACTCCTGCAGCTGAAGAGGGAACGCTCCCCCCGCTGTGTGAAATTACATTTGCACAGCCGAAAACTGCAAAGAAAACAACTTCACAGATTTGTAAAGAAAGCAGGGAACCACCCCTGCTGCACTTTATAATCCAAAACCAACTCAAGGACGGGTGAGGCCGGGGACGCGCAGAAGATTGAAAATCAGAGCGGAGTTTTAGAGACATGGCAGAGCAAGGACAGTAGGACTGTTTTAACACTTAAGCCATCAACACATCAGAACAGAGTTTAGAAGCATGAGAGAGCACTGACATAAGGACTGTTCAAATCTTTACCTTTTTAAAAACAGGAAAATCAGACGTAGTGGATTTTTAACAGTTATGGCTCAAACATGGTTTTAACTCTGATGAAGATGCAAAGAGAGACAAAGAGCTCCTTATTTCAGAATCAAAGCATCCTCTACAAGCAAAGCCAGTTTCTCCACAGAAATCCCAAACCAGGTTTCAGGATCATCAGTTCCTGTCCCTCGTTCCGGTCTGTTCTGACCTAGAGACACACGTGTCCACGTAGAAATAGACAGGCCTTCTATTCAAAGGAATCTCAGAGAGTTTGATGCCGTTATTGTTCACACAACCCCCTGCAAGCCCGTACTGCACATGAACACTAGAATGGAACCATCCATGATGCAGACGAACTCCCTGTCTGAGACGGCTTTAACTGTCTGAACACACACACGCTAGATGATTCAGATTAGTGAGACCACACACACACCTGCCTCCACAGGCAGAAACCCCCAGGATCAGTGACTGAACAGGCCAAACAAACGACCATCGATGCCGTCAGCTGGCGCACATTAAAGTGTGTGTGTTCAGGTTAACTGCCATGGTTGTGAGCTATGGAAGCATGCGACGTCCAGTTGGTGGCCCTTCCTGTCTGGCTCTCATGGGCTGTTATATTATATTCATCCCATGGGTTGCAGCTGTGGTATTTCAGGGAGATATAGGGGGGTTGATCAGGATCAGAAAAAAGCCACACAGCTGAGCATTATCTGGACAAAGTAATGCAGTGATCCTCAACGTGTGGCTCTGGAGCCACATGTGGCTCTTTTGTGATGATTTGTGGTTCTTTTATGTCTAAATTTGAAACATTATACCCCCAGAAAACCTTTAAAAGGAAAATTTGACCTCAGAAATCATCCATTGCAAGTCACATTAATCAGTTTGTGTCCCTCACGTGTACCGTAGGCTTTAATTTTTAAGCTTTATTGTAAACCTCTATTTTTCTGTGTACTTCCATCGCCCTTATTTGCAATTTTTTGCTACTTTAATTCAATTTTTACTGCTTTTAACCCATTTTTGCCACTTCTGTCCTGATTTTTGCAATTCTTTGCCCCCTTTGCCCCCTTCTTCCTGATTTAAGCTGCCTTTTGCAATTAAATGCCACGTATTTCCCATTTTGCCACACTTTGATGCTATTTGCCCATTTTAGTCACTTTACACTCATGTTTTGCCACTTTGGGACTACTTTTGCCACCTTTCACTCATTGTTTGGTCACTCCCCATCCATTTTTGCCACTTCCCACCCTTTGTTGCCACGTTTCTCCCAGTGTTTGCCACTATTTGATCACTTTTGCTACCTTTAACCTATCTTACTTGCCACTTTTCACCACTTAGATTGTGGCTCTTGCAAATGCATTTTTCAACACTTAGGCTCTTTGGTTGAGTCACACTGAAGTGATGGCTGAACAGGATTGCAGGCATTAGGGGGAAAACCAGCTTGTTTTTAATACTTGTAGTGTTTTTGTTGATATCTTTCCGTATATTGCTGTCATTTATTAATATTACTGCAGACTTGTTTTGGGGTTTTTTGTGCCTTTATTAGATAGAGGAGGACAGTGGATAGAGTCAGAAACAGGGTCAAGAATGGGGGAGAGACATGTGGTACAGGGCCTCAGGCCGGATTCGAACCTGTGCCGCCCGCATACATGGGGAGCGCCTTTAACCACTAGGCCACCTGCTCCCCATTACTGCAGATTTGTTTGTGTCTAGGTCTATGTGCATGCAGTTTGGTTTATGTTTTACCTTATTGCCTCTTCCCTCTTTTTCTCTGTTTTTATCCTCATTGTTTCTCTTGTAACGGCTCTCATCTTCTTAAATCTTTGCTCCTCTTGCTCTCAGCCTGTGTAGTCTTGGTTCTTTTATTGTTTGGATTTTGTTGATGTCTACTTTTACTCTTGGTTGTCTTTAACTTTGGTTTTTGTTGCTTCTGCACATGTCAAAGTGCTTTGTAAACCTTCATATGTGCCCTAAAAATACAGTTATTATTATTATTAAAATAATCTGGAGCAGTGTTTCTCAGGTGGAGGGTCAGGGCCCAAAAGAGGGTCGTGGGTCAAGGACGTTTGCCTGGAAACAAAACTTGGCAAAGAGAGTTCATCTTTTCAAGATCTTTAAAAAAAACAAACATCTTGGTGTCCATTGTCTCTATAAAACAACCAAAAATATCTTCTTTATAGGAAAGTGTTTAATAAGGTGCATGCATGTCCTATCTGGGCTTCCGTAATCAGGTCAAACCTGTCCTGTCTCTTAGTTCGGTCTAAGGCCAAAGCTACAACATGTCCCTGGGTGCTGATCCTGTGGTGTTGCTGGTTCTGATCCAGTCTGCAGCCAGCCTCGGTGTAGGACCCCGTCTTGTGGCTTGGAAACCTGAAAGTCTCTGATGAATGTTTTTGGATGGCGTGCAGAGGAGGCGCAGCTTCCTCTCCACCATTACTCTGATGGTATCACGCGGGGAAACAAATTGAAAGATGAGTGAAGTGGAAAATGACTGTTAGTGTATTGTAGCTCTGTTTAAACTGGTGAGGCGTTGTAATTATGCAGCCATGGAATGTTTACCCAGGGAAACGGCGTCAGAAACGCGTCTCTGCATGAAATACAATGGCTCTTTATGGGCGTGTTTAATTATTACGTTCTGCAGCTCCGCGGCCAACGTGCTGCCTCTGCCTTTGACGAAGCGTCATATTTCACGTTGGCATGCGTTTCAGTCAAATGAGAGCGAGTCAGGTTGATAGATGGAGGCTGTGTAGAGATGATGCATTTCCCCTGTGATTGCTTTCATAGCCATTACTCACAGCGCGCCATGATTAGTAGGCTGGCAGCTGACACCTCTGCCTGCGCCTGTGCGTGGCAGCGTCTCATAGGAGGGTCCGGTTACCTCCGCCACAACACTGATCTTTGATTGCCGGGCTCAATCAATGAGCCAAAATAATGGATTATGTGCATTCCTATCAATCAGCCTGCCAGAGGAAGGCAGTCATGAAGGACAGACGGCAGCTGAGCTATTTATAAGAAAGGCCGGGGGACTTTCAGGAATATCCATCACAGGCCGTCTCCCGGATGTCATTGTGTTACCTGTTCGAGGTATTTTGGGAGGAATGTGTCTGTGCTGACCTTGGCTCGCCCCTGTGTGAGATGGGAGAGAGAGAGCAGTGATGAAGTGTTAGCTTGACCCTGTAACTGAGGTAACGTCCTCTGACACCGGCCTGCTGGAGAGATTTAGGCGAGTCGAGCTGTCACTTCTAAATTTGAATCAACGCGGCGGCGGCGGCGGCGGCTGCTTTGACTCCGAGTCACAGTCAGTCAGCGTTAGGCTCTGAGCTGGCAGCAGACACGTTTACCTTTAGTCACGGCGCTCTAAATCCAAACGCCTCCATTCTTCTCCCATCCTTGCTGTCATAATTTATTGTTGAGCACGCTTCGCTTGTTCTCTCCAATTTGTGTTAAGTGAGAAAACAACCACAGTCTGGCTTCCTGATGTGGCGGCAGATCAGGCAGAGGATGAGTGAGACAACTCCTCTAACACCAGACTCATGGGTAAAGCCAACACGCTGGATAACATGTCCATCTGGGTAACGCCGCGTACACGCGTCTGGAAGGAACCTTCAGAAAGAGTTAAAGGAGACTGAATTAAAGTTCTGTCTCATTCATTAAGAGCCAATCAGAACAGACTGCACACAGCACCACAGCTTCATGGGCCGGTTTGTGTCTGAGCACTGGTTCATCAGGACCAGGAGGATCTTTAGAGATTATGGTTTAGAAATTCACTTCCTGTTAAAGCCACACACCAACGCTGTCGCTGTGCAAAGCTCTGAGTCTGTCTTTGACTATTTAAACGTCTCTGACTGTCCTTCCTGTCCTGCTCCAGACATTAAATAGATATACAGTCTTTATTTACAGCTCATTCATCCTTTTTCCATGAAGCATTAGAAAGTCGTACAGCAGGGGTCATCAAGTACCGTACACAAGGGCCAGATTTAGACAGAAACTCTGGGGGCGGGACTTTCAAATACACAAAAATAAATAAATATTGTGGTCTGGTTAACACTTTTTGACTTTTTTATTTTCTCAGGGTGCCGGTGGCCTAGTGGTTTAAGGTACGCCCCATGCACGTGGATGGCCCGGGTTTGAATCCAGCCTGAGGCCCTTTACCGCATGTTTCTCTTCTGTTTCCGACTCTATACGCTGTCCTCCTCTATCAAATAAAGGCACAAAATAAATCTTAGAAAAGAATGCAGGACATTTCTAGGCATCAGTGAGATCAGTCCCTGTTATCTTTAATCAGCAGGCCACAAGGAGACAGGCCTGACAGCAGAACTGGCTGGACCCCTGAAAATCCCAGAGAAGGGCCCTCCACAGTTGTGAATTACACCAGCATTAACACATTTTTTACCTCTTTAACCCATATAAACCAATTTTTCTGCATATTTTATCCCCTTTGTGCCACTCTTATCCATTTTTGCAACTTTTCTTTTATTTTTTGCCATTTCTTTAACCTCTTTTCTTCACATATTTTCAACAATAGTTGTAACTTTTAACCAGTTTTTGCCACTCTTTAACCCCCTTTTGCAACTTTCCTGCCAACTATTTCTCTTGTGTGCCACTCTTGAACACCTTTTCACTAATTTGCAATTTTTGCCACTTTTGACCCATTTTTAATACTTTTTTCCCCTTTTTGCCTCCTAAACCCATTTTTTGCCATTCTTTAACCCATTTAAACCAGTTTTTCTGCATGTTCTATCCCCTTTGTGCCATTCTTTAAAGTCAAACTTTATTAATCCCTGAAGGGAAATTCACAGTTTACACTCGATTGTTTTACATGCTACACACACGCAGACAGAGTGATGGCCTTGCTGCTCTCGCTGAAGCGCTGCCGTAGGCTGTTGGGGGTCCGGTGCCTTGCTGAAGGGCACGTCGACAGTGCTCAGGAAGTGACCTGGCACCCCTCCAGCTACTAGGCCGAGGTCCAGATATGGTCCAGCCGGGACTCCAACCGGTGACCTTCCGATTCCTTCCAGACTGAGCTACTGCCGCCCCTTTTATCCATTTCTGCCACTTTTTTATACTTCTGCAAATTTCTAACCCATTTTGATTATTTTTTTGAACTATTTTTGTCATTTTTAACCAAGTTATGGTACTTTTTGCCCCTTTTCCCCTCTTCAACCAATTTTTGCCACATTTCAACCCCTTTTCACCACTTTCTCTGGTCTTTTTAGCAGCACTTCTGCCAACCTTAACTCTAATTTAAATATCTCCTAATTATGACAGTAAATTTCAGTAAAAACAGATCTGATGTTGAGTCCTTCTCAAAATATTTCCACATGAATTATTTGTTGGATGGATTTAACAGCTGCAGACATTTAAAGCCAAAGGATAATCTTAAAATCATCTTTTCCTCCTTTTTCTGAATTTAATGATCTTCTGGGGGCCGGACAGGAAGCTTTGGGGGGCCTGATGTGGCCCCCGGGCCGCCAGTTGATGATCAGTGTCATACAGCATGATGAAGAAGAAGCTGCGCCTGTTGCAGACATATATTCTACTCCTGCAGCTCATTTCTCTGCTTTTGTTTAGTCTTTTTTTTTAAATAAGCCATTTTTCTTTGCACAAATCCATCTGCTCCAGTCAAACAGCATAGTCAAATTCAATTAGCAGAAATTAGAGTACATTAGTGACGGCCTATTAAATGATTAGAGGGAGTCACTTCAAAGAACGCTTGCATGAGAGCAGCTTTTCTCTTTAATAAATACATCCTTTAGATCTCTCACCGTGCAAAAACGCGGTGTGACGAGTCGCTCTCCTGAAGTTAAAGGGCAAAATGACATTTCCTCAATTAGCAGTCTCAAAATAGAGCTCAAGATGGCCGCCGGGGTTTACTGGACGAGATCGTTAGCCAGCTCAGCCACGGCGCCCTCAGAAACAGGCCGTGGCCTCTTTCCTCGACCAAAACATCCCATTTAGACACAGTGGCACGCCTAAGTGTGCATTAATCACCATATCTCCACACTGAGTCACAAGCACAGGCGCTGTGGGTTTGAAGTTATTTTAAGGCCATTCATTAAAAGTGAAAATGTTTCAAATAAAAGCCTGCAGCTTCAGTTATAGCTAAAAGGCTAATGAGCTAGCTAAAAGGCTGGCAGTCAATGAGCCGCCAGCGCTGCAGATATCATCCTCTGGAAACACTTTCCATTTTTTACTATATTTCCCAGGGGGCATTGTGGCAGCTGCATGGCTGATTCCTCCTGGTTTAATTTAATATCTTCATGCTTCCTTAGATTGCTGTGTGTGCTGGATGAGCCCCGGCCGTCCAGAGAGGGATGGAGGAGGCATCTCCGGGTGGAGCTGGGGCCAAAATCTGGAGCCGCTCGAGGACAAAGCTGAAAACTCCCCGTGCTGCTCAGGTGGGTTTGAGCGCTCAGAAGTAATTCTTCCCATAATTCAGTTTAACTTCCAGCGAGCAAATATTGACTCGTTCTCTTGTAAACATTTAATTTTCTCAGCACAGCTGATTCCGGCTGATGAAAGGACCGAACTCTAATTACCGGAGATTACTAATTAATGTTTGAGGTGATTAATAATGTAAAAGTCACTTTTTGCATTGCTCCAGAGTATCATTCTCTAAGCTCACCTCTGAACACAGGATTATTCTGCAGAGGAAAGAGCCAGCTCAGCCGTCGTGTGGCTCTCCTCGCTCAGGGAATGAAGACAGGCAGGAATTTTATTACCTCCCCGCGGACCGCAGAGAGTTCAGAGCTGTTTAGGCTGAACCTGATGTAATATTGATGGGGCCGGTCAGGCTGGCACAGACAATGCTCCAAGTCGACGGATCAATGCCACATCAAGGGAACAGAGGCAGCTTAGTGAAGGGAGCACAATGGAACAGGAGGTAGATCTAGTCTGAGGGCTTTAAAACAGACAGGAAGTGAACATGGAGCGACGACACAGCCTCATCACCGGCACAAAAACAGCCTCTCCTCCGACTCTGAGCTGAGAGGACGAAGAACAAGTCTTAACAACCACAACAGGTCCGAGTGTTTGTGTGGACCGGAGTGTTCTGCAGTGTCACAACATCCCTCTTCAGCGCCGTGTTGCCGTGCATGGTTTCCCCACAAACAGCTGACTGCTATAATTAAAAGACTGAGCCAGCAGACGTGGCCGAGGCCGGGCAGCAGAGATTTGTAGCATGGATACAGGAACAGTTTCTACACTAACACGTCCGCTGCTTCGCTGTCAGACTTTGCGGTTCGATGCTCACGGCTGCAGGAGTCGATTCTCTCTGCAGGGTCTGTCTCTTGTTTTTCACTGTCGATGAGGAGCTCTCCGAGAAAACAGCACATCGGCCTTTTATTTAAGCATCTTTCCAAATTGAGTTATAAAATTTAATGGAGGTTTTCCACGAGCAGATTCAATCCTAATTACTGATTTAGACTCTGATAGAAGACTAAAGTGTCCTTAAGTGGTTTGAGCCCTGAGGTGTCTTTACAGCAGCTGAGTGGGTTGTGTTTAACGCGCTGTCGTCTACATTTACGCTGATTTTGGTTTCTAAGACCGACATATAAGATAGGGAGGTACGAGCACTGAGATTATTCATCTGAAGGAGGGAAGATGCAGATAATATTGAAATGTCTTCATTTACAGTCAAGTTTTGGCTTTTTTCAACCAGGTTTACACCAGAATAAAGGTGCCAGAGACCGGGGACCCCCGCTGTACCTGAAGGTGGATGAACACAGACATGCACATTCAAGAATAGTCATGTGGAGATGAGGCCGTCCATTAGGGGATAAAAGGGGAGGTTTCTGGGACCCAGCCAAAATGGGGGCCCATGGAGGTCAGCAAAACCATGGTTCACTGGGAAGTTCAGCTGTGAAAACCATATTTTATATTTGATCTGAATAATAACCACTCTTATTGAAGACAAAAATATCTCTTCTATTATTTGTGTAGTAAATAGCCTTCTAAAAGTTAAATAAAAGTGGCAAAAATTAAATAAAAGGGGCCAAAAAAATAACCAAAAATGGATTAAATTGGCAAAAATGGGCACAAAAGGTGGTAAAAGTGGATTAAAAAGTGGCTGAAATGGCTTTAAAGTGCAAAATTTTAGGGAAATTAGGTGGACTGGAATAAAAAAAAAAATGATATTAATTGGCAAAAATGGGATAACTGTGGTTAAATGTGCAAAAAGGGGTGTAAAAAGGGGTTAATAGTGGCAATAATGAGGCAACAACGGGCAGAAAGTGGATGGAACTGGTTTAGAAGTGAAAAAAGTCATTTAACAAACGTTAAAAAGTGATGAAAACTGGTTAAATTTTGGCAAAATTAATGTAAAGTTGCAACAGTGTAATCTAAAAATTATTCTTCCTTTGTTTTTTTAAGGCATCTGGTGACCCCCTCTCAGTGTCTCGTGACCCCCAATGGGGTCCTGACCCCGAGGTTGAGAACCCCTGGTTTACACCATCATGATGATGCAAAATGACTTTGGGGTTCTCTTTTGAAGTAGATTCATTTACTGCAGGTTCAGGTGAGAGAGTCTGCAGAGATCTTAGATGTTAGCTCCTGCTGTTTTGCTCCTGTACTTTAGTTTGCACCATATTAAAGTGGTGACATGAGCCTCGTTCTGTTTGATCAGCACAAAAACAGGATGACCATTTCCTTTCATTCTGAGGATAAAAAGCACAGCTTTGTTTTGCTTTTTTGCTGCATTCAAAGATTAAAGTATGATGGATGAAGGGAATCTGACGAGGGCGCAGTGCAGCGGTGTGTCTGCCTTAAACTAGACTGGAGCACCAAATCCTGGACGTGCATCGGCTTTTTGCTTGTTATAGGCTGGACTCGTGTCACAACCAGCTATTTCATTTCTGTTTTTTGCCTCACATGTCATCATAGCTTATGTTTTTTTATTTGTACACTGAACTGTAAGTAAATCCTTTGTTTTTCACATCAGACTGGTGCATAGGAGGAGAACAAGGGTGGACTTTAAGACACCAGGAGTCTGACTGTCTCCACGCTACGACTCCTTGTCTCTGTTCCAGCACATCTTTTGTTGTAGCGCTGCAATGTTTTCCCTCATGACTGAAAAATGCTGAAGAACTTGGGATGTGGTCTGTTGTTCTGAGTTCTGATGGGTCCTGCTGCTGGACTGGCTGAGGAACACGGCTCTAGATGATTCTAGTGTGAGACCACGCGCCTGACATTTGTGCTGTGGATATTCCACAGAAATGGGATCCTGTAGAAATCAATGGGATCAAATGTCAGAGAATAATCAGCATCATCAGTCCTGGCTTACATTAGAGATGCAGCCAAACCAAGGGAGAAGACTCAGGGTGAAATCCTGCTCATGTGAAGGTAGAGTTATGTTTTTGTTTGTGAGCTGTAAAAGTATGCAGCAGCCGCTTGGCGATGCTGCCCAGTCTGGTTGTTGTCGTTGGGAGACTCTCCTGCAGGAGGAAGCAGGAAGTAATCATGAGGAAACCACACCGGAGGATTATATGGACAGGTAATAATGCAGCCAGCCTCAGCTCAGAGCCATGCCCCCCTCAGTCTTCAGAGGGGGTACATCTGGTCGAAGGGCTTGGTCACAAGACTCTGGACTTGGTTTTACTATATCAGGACCTACATTCTGACCTGGACTTTAGCATCACTGACTCAGGACTTCACTTGGATCTTAGAGTGTGCATCTGAGGTGTGTTACAGGTCTTAACCATGCTCCTGCTGGATTTCTGACCATTCCCACATGCATCTGCACAAACGCTGACCGTTCACATAAAACAGAATATCAAACTCTACTTTCATTGTACTTTCATCGTGTGGATGAAGTGGCGCCGCTGATGGTCCAGGACTAGTCTAAGCTATAATGGTCACAGCAGCGCCTCTCTCTGCATTCATTCATGCTAAATTCATACAGAGGTGGTTCCTGATCATGGAAGAGAAAGCAGCAGACTGTGTTCTTTCATTGACTCCAGCTGTGCAGAGCTGTTCAGCTCTAGAAGCTGATTGGTCAGACTCTGTTGACCTGGAGCAGATCTGCACCATCATATCTTCATTTCAGTTTTGCATCCTGATGTGATAAAATTAGATAAATTATCAGCCTCCATCATAAATCAAAAGATCCTCAGCTAGCCTCTCCTCTTTCTGAAGAATGTCAAACCCACCATCTCTCCATAAACGGACCTGAAATTCAAACCTCAGAGCGCACGCATTCAGGTAAAGAGTGTTTTAATCAAAGCAGCCCCCCAGCTTATAAATGGCCTGTTGGACTGTTGGTACTGATGTGATATGAAAAACAGTTTCAGCGCCAGCCCGCAGGGTTTGTGTGCCAATTAAATTTAAAAACATATATCACCAGAGGATTAAAAAAATCACAGGCCTGGAGGAAACGTAAGAGAGGGCTGCAGTTACTGAAGCCAGAGTCAAAGTGTTACCAGCTAGTGCTGCTACAGCTCCAGGTATTCACACCTGGAGACGAGCCTAGATCAGCCGTGCTCAACGTGTGGCTCTTCAGTCATGATTTAGATATTATTCCTCAGAAAACCTCAGAAAAGGGAAACTTTGACCTCAGAAATCAGAAATATTATACAGAAGGCTTTCATTGCCAAACTTAATTGTCCCATTTATCACATTTTTGCCACTTTTCACCCGAATAAGCTACCTTTTGCCATTAAATACCTCTTTTTTCCTGCTTTATTTTGCCCTATTTTGCCACTCTTTCATCTAGACCAGTGTTACTCAACCCTGCTCAACCAAAGAGCTAAACTGTTGGAAAATAACTTTGTAAAAGCCACAATCTAAGTGGTGAAAGTGGCAACAACGGCTTGAAGTAGCAATAAAAAGTTCAAGATGGCAAAAAATGGTCCAAAAGTGGCAAAAAATGAGAGAAAAGCAGTCCTAATAATGTGTCGTAGAGGGTTGGCCGCTAACTGGCGTTAGCCCGAGTGTGTGAACCATCATAATGTTTGGATGGACAGTAGTACAGCGTGGCATGGTCATACTGAGCTTAAAAACACACTGTGACACGTTTCAGCATCAGGTCTTCATCAGGAAGTCAGACAGAAGCTAGGGAGCAGTGGGTCCTTTTAAAGAGGTTTTTGACCAATCGGAACAAGGGATGGCTGCAGAGGATGCCGATACATGACGCCACCTTCAGGTTTGGATTTCAGGTTTATGGAGAGAGGATGGGTTTGACATTCTCCATGAGAAAGAAGACAGGCTAGCTGGTATCATCTGATTGACAACGGTGGCTGGGAGGGCATGAATTTATCTGACACCCGGACCATCCTGAGTCTGGAGTCTGACCTCATTTGGTACTAAAATATGTTTAAAACTGACAGATAACCTGCTAACCTTGCAAAGCAGATGGATACGCCCGTTTTCTTGTTTCTCTCTGGTGAATCCATCTTGTTAAGTTCCCATCTGAACCGTTTGGGCCCGTTTAGAAAGTGACAGGACCAATCAGAGATGAGGGGCGGGACTTTCAGGTGCAGCAGAGTCGTGACGTAAACAAGCAGCAGCAAGAGCTGGTGCAGTTATGGAGGAAGAGATTAGCGTGGATGCTGCTAAAGCGCCAGTTTATCAGAACTTGACGACATTTTTTCGTTAAAAGAAGAACAAAGAACAGCAGTGAAGTTTTTTTCTTTTGAAAAACGACAAAGGTGAGTACTGACATGTCTATAGTCGCCATGTTTTGCGTTATACGCGCAGCTCGATAGCAGCTTCGTTACATGTTTTGTTGCTCTGATTGGCCGGCAGAGATGTGACTGACAGGACGTTCACCCAATCACGCTCAGTGTTTTTTCAAACCCTCTGCCTTTTCTCAAACGTTTCCTACTGAAGCTTTCCCAGATGGATGTGTGAAATAAATCCATCTGGTGTGTCAGGTTACTAACCTGCTACATATGAAAGCTTTGCTACTTTTTGATATTCTTGATGATTAAATAAATGGAGATTATATAGTTTTAAACCACATTGATCCCAAAAGTGCTAAAGAATCAAAGCAGGAACAGTTTTGACCACTTTCTTACTAATATATAATGTTTTAGAGCAGATTAGTGCTCCCATCATAAATGCAGACATATGTTTTCATTGTTTTCTGGTTCCTCAGAGCTTTGATATCAAATTGGTTTTATTGTAGCTCATATTTTGCTGCTCCCTCTGCATCCCGACCATGACTTTGTATTCCCAGTCTGGAGATTCTGAAACATCTTTTCTTGCCTCTGTTTCTCTCTGAATCCCTCTGAGATTTGAAGTTACGTTCAAAATAAAACAGACCAGCCGGCACACAGGATCTCAAAGAGAGAGAGCGGGAGCCCCGACACTGAACGTCTTCAGCTTTTTTACGCCAGCATATGGATGTTTCGATTCTGCCATATGTGCCTGAGGGGGATTCTCCCTTGAGCTAGCTCTTCCTCTTTCTTCTGCGTCTCCTCGGGGAGCTCTCTGGCCCCCTCCACCACCGCTCCTGTCATCCCAGGCAGGCTTGCTGAGAGCCTTTTCTTCCCCTGCATCCTCCCCTGGCTTCTGTCACCAACCGCTGTCTGAGCGTCTCAGCTGAGTCCCCGTCTCCCCGTGGCTCTCGCTCACTCTAGACTGCACTGTGCCAAATGTGCAGTAATTAAGACACAGAAAACTCCTCCACTCAGTTGGGGAGAGGATTGAAAAGCTTGTATCTGTCGGAGGCGGCAGCATGCTGCTAATTTTGCCTGGTTTGAAAGCGCTTCAAGGGTGAGCCAATTACTATGTGCATATACTACAGGAAGTGACATGACTCACACGGCAGGAGGGCAGACTGGTTAGGTGGCAGGAAAGTTTGAGCATCTTCACCATCTTCATCCTCAACACAAAAACAATGAAGTAGTGCTGCACTTTAAACAAGCTTTGCACTCGGAGCTATGAGCACTGAGGTTATTCTGTCTGCACATTTAAAAAAAAGGACTTCATGTTGAATCAGGAGTTTTGCACATTTTGGTACATTAACTCAGGAACTTTCAGGTTTTTGTCTCTGAGTTTGATTTTCTGCATCTTTTAATCAGTTTGAGTCAGTTCAAGGGCAGAGAGATAATTCATCACACGGTACAGTAACGGTAGACGGTAAAGCATCAGTACTGTCAGCGGTAGAACTTCAACCATGGTATGGATTCATTGTTGGTGAGAAACTGTGTAAATGCTGGAGCTGTGGTGAACACATGAGCCTGAAACCATCCCGCCGTAAGCGTAATGTGACTCTAATGTGCTCACTCTGAGTCCAGACATCATGTTTCCCTCTGACACTAAAGAGCAGCCAACCATCACCCACTGGGACTAATGTGAAGCACAGTAACAAGGTCAAAGGTGTGTCTGTAATAACAGCAACATGAAGCGAGTGTTCATTTTACCCAGCATCCCTGCTGGCCTGTCTGGAGCTTTGATACAAGCCCTTTAGCCCGGCGCTGCTGCGTCTCTTGAACAGCTCTTTAAGCGAGTGTTTAACCTCCTGAGACCTGAGTTTGTGTTTGGAAAGCAGTTTTAGTTTCCCCACTTATCTGAGATAAGAAGGACCTGATAACTTCAAAACATCGGCCTCGTCTTTGAGCAGGGATTTATCAAAAATGTTCCTTTCCAAACCCCCCCAAAATTCCCTAAATAAAAAAAATTTGCTTTTTTATTCTTAAATATTTTTAAAGAACACAACAAAAAATACCCAAAATTTCTCTAAGTAGTCTTTTTTTTGTTTAGCAGAAATGTGTCATAAAGCCTACTCCTATTTTTTTCCTAAAAATTCTTGTAAATTCCTTAAAGGGATACTTCAACATTTTGGCAAATTGCCCATTGCCATAATCCCTGTAGTCTTATTAATCGGTTCATTTCCTTTAGCTGTCGGTGAAAGCTGTTTTTAGATGCCAGCTGCTCTGCCAACTCTAAGGAGTCTTGTGGTAATTCTGGCTTTCCCTCATCAAACTCTGGCAGCTGGCATCTCAGCGGCCGATCTAAAGACAGCTTTCACCGACAACTAAAGGAAACCAAACTATTACTAAGACTATAGCAATTATTGCAATGGGCCAATTTGCCAAAATGTTGAAGTATGCCTTTAAAATTTTCAGGCAAACTTCCCAAATTTCAAAGACAATTTAGCCACAAATTTCTGAGCAAATTCTAAGGAAAAAATGAAAGATAAAAAATGAAAGATCCCCCAGAAAATGACCAAAACATGCAGACAAATTCCCTGAAATATCCATGAAAATTTCTTTCTTTCTTTTTATTTCTTTTTTTAAAGATTTATTTATTAATTTCACAAGTGCAGCACAGACAAACAGAGCAAACATCAGCGACATGTCTCCTTTTTCCCCCAACAATCGCACCCCTCCCACAAAAGACACCCAAAACGAAACAAAAACAAACAGACAAAACAAAACAATAAAAACAACAACAACAACAACAACAACAACAACATTTCCCTGAAATATACATGAAAGTTTCAAAGGACAACCCCTACCAGCCAAATTGCCAAACCAGTTTCACAGGATTTATGGATTAATTCCCCAAATTCCCTTAAAAGTTCCAAAAAGGCCATTTTTCCAGTGAAACTCTCCATACAACCATATTTCCTACATTTCTATAAAAAAACTTTAAAATTTCCAAGTAAATTTCCTGAAAATATCCAACCAGCAAATTATCCCAAAAATTGGAAAATTATGTAAAAATTCTAGCAGCAGAAATGATTATTATGTTGCAAAAGAGCCAAAATGTGATGTCCACATCTGTGCATGCAGGGTCGAGGAGGTTAAATTTGATTTTTAGTCAGAAGTGACCTGTGGTGAAGCAGCTGAAGACTGCATAAACCTGCTTACACTGCTGTTAAAGCTAAGTTAAATCAATGATAAACCCGGTACTGAAGATGAATCCTTCACAATAAAAGTCTTTAGTTGTTGTTTGACCCAAGTGCTTTTATTGTGAAGGCCTACATTTAGAAATCTGGTGTTTTAAGTAGCAACGACACACCGCAGCAAAAAGGAACAAAACCATTAAACCTTCTAAGACCAGTTTCTATCGGTCTCAGATATCGGTCTCCCTAAAACATGCCTGTGAAGTATGTTGTTAAAAAACACTCCAGTATTGATGTTTGCGTGTCTGAAAACTCCTCTGTTTCAGCCCTCCTCAGAACGAACCGTTTCTGTGTCTGTGGCTTTAAATGTTATTGAGGTGTCTGACTCCGCCCCTCTCAGGAAATGGGTGTGGCTCTCCTGATCCCCCCTTCAGCCAAGAGGAGGAATTGGAGAGGAGGGCGGAGCTTTCTTCAAAGCAGGGAGGGAGAACCAAACATGGGGGCAGGGCTAACTCCCCTAATGACATCATGAGGGGAAAATCTGAGAGCAGCTTTTTTCAGCACACATTTTCTGAAAGGGGAGAAGGGGGCTGGGGGGTTTTTCTGATTTTTGGGCTGATAGTGAACAGGGGCAGATATTTTTGTTAGAAAAGCCTGAAAAAGTGTATTTTGCATAATAAGCAATAATCCAAAGTGTCCTCACATATCTCTGTGTCCTGACATGTTTAGAGAAAGTTCATTCCAACATATCTGGTCAGTTTAGAGCCAAAGTTCTGCTTTTGCTTTCAGGGACTTTAAACTGGCAGCGTTCCTGCAGTCCTCTCATGGATAAGCACCAGTACTACTCCATTTTAAACTCTCTGACAGCAGTTAGCCAGCCTGCAGAGACGTGTTTCCTGGAGTTGGTGTCTCTCTGCTCCTTTAATACGTGGTCATGAGTGAGATAATGGTGTCTGTAAATAACACAGGAGCTGGCAGTCATACACGGTTATGTCACGAAGCTGCTCCTGTTGATTCATAATGAAGCCGTGTCAGCGACCCCCCCTCTGTTTTCACACCGTATCATATTCATGGCTCACTCTGAGGGGGGCCAACAGGCCCGCTCGATATCTGTGAGAACACCTCCTTCATTCGACACACTCCCGTCCCAGGCCCCTAATGGCCCCGCGGGAAACTTCATTATTTATCGCTATTGAAGGGGCCTTTCAATTATAATACCTCACCCCCCCTCCGTCTATTACCCCTGGTCGGGGCAGGGGAGATTGAATACCTGTAGCCTCTCTCAGCGATAATTCAAGCAGCCCACCGTGAGAGGAGTTCACAGAACCTTCAGCAGGGACGACGTGGAGGCAATTTGCCGCCATGGTCGTAGAGAAGCGGGAAGGCTGCTGTGGTGAAATGGAGTCGGTGACAGCTCAGAGATGTAGACATGGCTCCATCTCTCTTTTCAGACCGGCAGCAGCTCCTAAAGCCGCTCTCAGGCCAGCTTTCAACACATCACGTCCCTCGCTCCGACCGTGGTTCCCTCAAACGTCCAGCCTGACGAGGCGCTGATCCCTCGCCCCTTCAGCTCGCGTGGACTTAAGTGTGAAATGGATTCCCAGAAAAACCCAGCAGCCACTTCACAGAGAGGCGGTTGGGCTTGTTTTTAAACACACCCAGAGATAATGAGAGATAGGCTTGAATGTTCGCTCGCCCACTTCAGCAGATTGTATTATCACTGAGTTAATTCACTCAGAACAACAAGCACAGAGCCAGCGATAATGTTTTATCATCTGTGAATGTGAAATTAGTGAATTGTTTAGGTAGTCAGAACACAATCGCTGGCTGTAAATTGATAATGATTACTGATTATCACAACAACAGCACACATTCATCAGCCTCACAAAGAGAGCGAGCGTCTGAACGCCACTGGAGGTCTGTTTGTGTTTGCATGAAAGGAAAGTGATCTGGCAGTTAACAAAACTCTACAGCAGCAGGTTTACCACTCCAACTCCTTCCTTTTCCTTCTGATGCATTTGAACAAGAGCTTTAAAACAGTTAAAATCCAGCTTTTATAGTATAGTACAGTATACCTGTCAGCAGAAGCACGAGTGAAACTTTGATACCAGAGTCCTTTTTATGGAGCAACAGTAATGGAACTACCAGCGTAACTACTGTGAGAAATGAGGATCATTGTATGCCAGTGGGTCATTTTGTACATGCACTCCTGCATATGTCTTCATGTATAACAGCATTAAACTTTGACAGAAGCTCTCCTAGCTCTAGCTCATGGTTTCAGTCCACACCAGTGTAGCAGAGACTCTGTCTGAACCTAGCATGGCCTAGCATGGCCTGCAGCCCTGATCCAGGTCTGGCCGGGAACCCTGCCCCCTCTCTTTGGCTCAGGTGGAGTCAGAAGTGCTCTGTAAGACAGCAGCATAAATATTACCTTTGAGTTTTGTCTTTTGTCATGAAATAACTGCAGGTTAACTTCCCTGGTGCAGACCACCTGCAGCAGCTGTGAGATGGAGATGACCTGCCCAGGTTCACTCGTCACATTTCTTCAATCAAAAGAAATATTTTAGACAGCTTGGACTTTAGATGGGTCAGAAGTAGAGACTGAGTCTGGAATTAGGTAAAGTAGGCCGGAGCTGGGAATCATCGGCCTGTCCTAAGCTCTACATTGCAGCACTCATTTAAATAATCAGTCTAAAAGTCAACACATTTAAATGCTTGTCCTCGAATTTATTTATTCACTTATAACACACTGGAGGATCCGCTCACATGTCAAAATTGACTTAAAATTTGTTTTGAAATGCAAAATAAGTGGATTTCATAAATGTGATTAATCAGAACTAAAAGACTCCTGATCAGATAGCCTTCATCATGATGAGGAACTGTCCCATGATTGTGTCCCTAGCCCTTGAAGAATAAGTCTTGTGCATAAGCGACTGCAGGGACAGAGGTCAGGCTGGGTTCTGGTCCCCACACACACACACACATTTTCATGATGTTTTTGTCCTGAGCATAAAAACAGTCTGTATTTAAAACCCCTTAGCTCCCCTGGACTCACCGCACACTCTTAACTTTTGTCAACTTT
This sequence comes from Cheilinus undulatus, assembly GCF_018320785.1. Lineage (NCBI taxonomy): Eukaryota > Metazoa > Chordata > Actinopteri > Labriformes > Labridae > Cheilinus > Cheilinus undulatus. The sequence continues at coordinate 1,006,913 of NC_054884.1, read as the reverse complement.
GATTCAAACCCAGGAAGAATGCAGAGAAAATTAACACCAAACTGAAAACACGCTCTCCCTTTTGCCTTTTCAATTTTTCATCTGCAGGAAATATATTTGGAGATGGATCCCGACCCGGAGCTGATAAATTTTAATTTGATCCCTCCCATGCATCATTATTTGCACAATGCAACTGGCAGCAGCCGTGGCTGCTGTGCTCTGAATAGCAAGTCTACATTCAAATTCTGCACCGAATACAAAATTTCCCCGTCTTCCCTTACAACAAAAGGCAATCATTCCATTTGTTTTCCCACACAATGGCCTCTGGATAATAGTAGTGTGTGGGGGTGGGTGTGGACAGGGGAAAGCTACCAAGTTATCTGCCTTTCCCAGTCTTGGTCTCTGCCTCGTGGTTATGAATAATAGATTACAGATGAGAGAGCGCCGCTGCCTTGCAGGGAGGTGGCTATGAAGCTGCTTGAGGTCAGCGCGGCAGAGCCAAGATCAGTCTTTTAGCAGGCCTTTCTAAAACACTCTGACAAGTATCCTCAAAATGCCCTCAGCTCCACTATTTATACCCACGGCTTTATCACTAAAGCAAGTGTGTGAAGGACACGGCCGTCCACCAAACAAAGTCATGCTTTCCAATATGATAAACAGCCTCAGACGCTTACAGTTGGAGCGCCGCTCACTACGTATTTGGTGAACTCTCGCCAGGTTTTACAGGATCTGTGCTCTTTCTGTGGGGTTTGACCAGCAGGGGCGCCAGAGAGCTGGGACTACAAGAAGCTTTGTTTTAAAGTAAGGACCTCGGATTCTCTGACGCCACACACAACCACGCTAATATCAGGGTTAATTATTCAGTTTATGGAAATAACATGCCCACCAAGCTGGAAACACCAACAAATAACTCAGCCAAGAACATCCAACAACAATAAAATCCCAATCAATACCATAAAACCTCCTGAGGAAGTTTTTGGCCTGATTTGTAAGAAAACAAGAGACGTGAAAAGAAATCAAACTATTAAAGACAACCATTGATTGTTCATGCAGTTCAGATGTTAAAAACATGATCTGAAGAGTTGTACTGAGTTGGGTGCTTTCCTCTCCTAAGTTGCTCTAAACCTTCTCTCTCTCTGGTCAGCACAAATGTGCATGGGGACGCCAGTGTAGCTCAGTTGGTAGATACAGTCTTTGCTACACTTGGTGAAGATTTTGAATCCCTGATCCTTAAAAACAGGGGATCTGACGGGCTAGTGGCTATGGCTGCATGCCCCATGCCTAGATGTCAGACTGCCTGTGGCTCCTTTCCTGACCCTCCCCAGCTCTGACCACTTGTCCTATCTCTGAAATAATGGCATCAAAGCCATAAACTCATTAAAGACAGAAAAATGTTTACAAAAAACATAAATAAAAGAGAAAAACGGGGTTCTGACTGTCAGCTGATGATGGTGCATTGTCATCCTCCACTCTCTCACACTGTTTTTAAATAAACTGATGGTAAAAAGCTCCTCTGCAGCTGTGCTGCTGTGGCCACCATTAGCCAAAGGCACATAGCAGTGAAAGCCCAACTTTAGCATCTAATCCTGCCAGGTTACTTATTTCTAAACTCTAAACAAAACAAACATTTAGTAGAGTAAAAAATGAAAGTTCTTCTAGTGCTGCTTTTACAGTAAATTCATATTTTCCAACAACAAAAAGATTTTCTGTTATAGAAACCAAAGCTACTTCTGCAGAGTTCAGGTGTGGCTCTAATGCAAACTTAACCCCTTAAGCCCTAGCGGGACCAGATCTGGTCCTGCTCCCCTGATCCAAACAAACCCGCTCTGTGAGCTCTAGTTTTACACAAAAACAGTCATGTTAGACATGAAATTAAACAGACATCACAGTAGCCGTAGTGCTAGAACACTTACGCCCCCTACGGGATGGTTCCTGGTACTACAGACACAACTACAGACTTCCTTTGAAAGGGAACTATATGGAGGTCTGGGTGATCTGACAGGAGAAGAAGAATCCCAAGAGGGGATTTGGCCTGGATATTTTTTTCTTCTAAAATCTCTCTTATTTTGTCCTGATAACCCTCTCACTAGAGGTTAAAGTTGAAAGAGGCAATGTCAAAATGTGGTGCTTTGGCCTACTGGAGATTTTGGACTTCAACTGCATTATTTCTGTGGGATATCTGTGCTAAAATTGCAAAAAAAAAAAAAAAAAAAAAAAATTAGGCGAAAATGAAATTTTTCATTTGCTATTATGATTCTCTCTGATCCAGTAACATATGTACACATATTTACAGTTGTGAACAAATGTCACCAGTGCCCTCTTCATCATTGTGCCTGGATCATTCAAATAGAGCTTGTAGTTTCAGAGTTACACTCATTTAAAGATGGGCTGGTCATTTCTAGCAGTAGCCTAATAAAAGAGGCTTAATGGGCCTTTCTGCAGATATTTCAGTAAACCTTTACAGTACACTGGTTAGCTGTGTTTAGATTAATTGTGCAGCACTGACGCTGACTACGTTCTTAATTTGCATCGTAGGAACACAAACCAAACCAGTTTTACTGGATCCATGTACACCAGCATTAGTGACCCATGCTGCTGAGTATCATATGAGTCAGGTCCCCTTATATAATCAATGCTTGGATGTATTTTATATTTGTGGATATTTTCATACAGAACTCTTTGAGTGGGGGGGTTTCACTGCTTTCAGGCTGAAGCCTCAGCTCCATCCGTCAGTGTTGTTCTCAGCTGACTACCAGGTTAGAGGTGTTCAGAGGAAACAACACCCCTCTGTGTAATTTAATAAATGTTGAAACAGTGAGAGGCATCATGAATAGAAAGAAGAAGTCTGTTTGATTCAAAGGCCGACACAGTCCTTTTAGCGGAGGATTAACAGCCCTCAGATCTGCGCCCATGTCTCTAATGGGAGCGGGTGTTCACGGCTCACGTTTGGTCATAAAAAATCAATTAAAGCTAAACATTGATTCTATTCCCGGAGCGCACGCTGTCATGCAGAACAAGAAGAAGGAGAGTGGAGGAGCCTGGATTCAAAGACTGGGACCAGACCCAAAACACGATTCCAGCGTTCACGCCATCCTTCTTTCATCTGCTAACGCATTCGCTGCAGGAGCACAGCAGTCCACGAGGGAGGGGGATATTTATGTCAAAGTTCACAAGTTCGTTTTATTCTGGAGCCGGCCGCGGCGTTTTAAGTCATCTTATCAGAGCTGCAGACGTGCAGGTGAAGGTGGAGAAGCAGCGGGCAAAGAGGGTTTGGATTTAAAGTTGTTAAATGTTCTTTTCATCAGGGAATCGCTCCCCGGGGAAGAGCTGGAGGACAGAAAGCTTGATTTCCACACTCTATTTGTTCTCCACTTTAAAGGATGATAAATGCTTCCTTATAAAAGAACTTCCTAAAGAAAAGTCTTGTTAAAACTTGCAGGAAGGTTTAATCCGTTATCACTGAACATGTATAAAACTCCTGAGCTGGCTAAATAAAGCAGAGCAGCAGCAGCGGCCCACAGATGTGATGCTTCAGCACATGGCGGATTCCAGATCCATCAGGCGCAGCGGCCCTCTTTATTTGTGTACAGGACCCTGTTGATCAAAGATGATGAATAACGAGTCTAAAGGAGGGAAATTAGCATGAAAAAGTCCTTGCATTTCCACTGATGCATAAAATATCTGCACTTACTTTAATGAGTGGCGATAAAAGTTGCCATGCTGTGTGGCGGGCGGCTCGGTGATTGATGCTGCACATTAAGTTTACGCAGCCGTGCCCGAGCAGACATCACAGCAGCCTATTGTCCCCCCGACTACCTGCTGGAGAGGACTCTATCTCTGTTACCTGCTCTCCACATCCTCTCATTTCTGACTTTTGAACCAGGGCTGTGCCGTGGTGGAAACGAAGCTCCTGCTGGAGGTTTTAGGCCTCTGTGAGGGATACAGCATCAAAGTAGTGGTGCACCAAGCTATAGCCCAGTATAAGCTCACTAAAAATGCCATCAGTTCATGGTCAAGTCCAAGGCTTGATCCAGGTAGAGCCTAGCCCCTCCCTCTTAGCCCCAGCTCTACAGTTAGCATGTCCATGTCTACAGGTAGGCTGTCCTGATTCTTATGAACGGAGGGCAAGGTTGAAGCTCTAGAGCAGTGATACTCCACGTCTGGCTCTTTGTGATTATTTGTGGCTCTTTTATGTCTTGATCTGAGAGATTATTCCCCCAGAAAACCTTAGAAAATGGAAACTTTGACCTCAGAAATTAATCACATTAATCAGTGTCTCTCCCAGAATTATACAGAGGCTTTCATCGCCAAACTTAATTGTCCCATTTATCCCATTTTTGCCCTTTCTCACCATTTTTGCCACTTTTCATCCATACCACTTGTTTTCGCTTTTTTGCCCTATTTTGCCACCCTTGACTGCTTTTTGCCCATTTTAGTCACTTTTCTCTAATTTTGTTGCCATGTTTTTGCCACTTTTGGGCCATTTTTTCCCCTTTTACAATTTCACCACTTTTCACCCATTTAAGCTGCCATTAAATATGACATATTATACCAATATAAAACTATATATATACAGTGCTTAACAAATTTATCAGACTGTCATATTTGTATCAGAGACCATCCAGCATGCTGAAGTACTTTAATGCGGACTCTTTCATTTTCAGTCAGCTCTCCACGTTTTACCATTTGGAACAGGAATGAGGAATTTCAAACTGAATTCACCCAAATTTGAGCCGGCTCACTGGGCTTCTCTGAGAAGTCAGAAATGAATCAAGCATAACATTCAACCACTAAAACTCATTTTACTGTTCAGGAATGACAGTAAATAACTATAATTTGACATTTTAATCAAGAAATATTAATGTGCTTTACTATTTTTCAGTTTTTTGTAAATCAGTAAATTTGAAAATTCACGGATAACAATAATAATTCTATTTTAGCATTACAAATATCATTTGTGTTAAAGAGCTTCTACATATTGGTGTATTAACCATTGCAGAAACATAAAAATGATTTTGGTAATTACCAATGCTGTTAATTTAGGGCAGCTGTGGCATAAACCTTACTTTGGGTGGTGGTCTAATACATTTGTTAAGCATTGTAGATAAAATATATAAAAAAATCTAACACTTTAAATCAGAGTTGTAGTGGACAGAATTAACACTGCTGCCTGTGGATATCATGGCATTCCTGTGCAGCCTTGTTTTCAGCACTCCGGTATTCCCGGTGTCCCACATTCCTGCACAGTCCCGCCTTTCAGAGATAAAGCTCTCGTTCCCTCTCCCCCTCCTGCGTACCTCGCTGCCAGACAAATAGCTGCACTTGTTTCAAAGTGGCCACAACAGAAGGACTATGATAAGAGAGAGCTGTCTCCAAACTGTCATTTCCTCCGTCTGCCTCCACATCTCTCGTCCCTGTAATTGACTGCAGACTGTGAAGAAGTGTGATTGTTCCTCAGGACGACCCGCTCGCTTGTCACTAGTTGTAGGGCAGCTTGTCATTCACTGACCTCCACGTCTGACTTCTGATGGCGTTCTGGAAAATGCTACGAGGTGTTTGGTCACGTGTTAATTTCTCAGAGGTGGTTATTAATCCAGACCCTGGGGGGGGGCTCCACAGGGGAAGGGTTTTAATGAAGGAAGGAGAAGAAATACAATCAGCTGGTCCAGCTTTAACTTCTCTACAGCTCAAAGAGAATGAATAACTCTCCCTGCTCTCTGCCAACCCCAAACTGAGCCGACAGCGTGATGAGAGGTTAATATGCTTCTAACAGAATCCTTAAATCCTGATGCATAACTGGGACAGAGTAATGTTAGGCTGGCCACTTACATGATGATTTCTAAACCTTCACTGATTTCAAAGAAGTGGGAGCTGTGAACGTACACGCCCTCCCAGCCTGCTGGCTCTTATTGGCTGCTGCAGGGATTCAGATAAAGGCGGTTCAGTCTAGAATGGTGAGAGTCAAACATGTTTTCATGATTCCAGATGAGAGCAAAGGCAGGGCCAGACTTTTAAGGCCAGGGGTGTCCCAGCTGTGGCAGTGACTTATGTAGGGGTGGGCCTGAATCGTGCAGGAATGGATCACATTTAACCTACCAACACATCCGTAAGTCCTCTTAACTTTATTCATTTAAGGACTGACATAAAAAGAAAGCTAAGCAGCACAGAGGAGGGCAGCTGGCAGCTTGGGGCAGCATGTGGCCCCGTCCACTCTCAAAGTGGCCCTCAAGTCGCTTCCTCCTCACCGCAAAACAGTATTGAGTCAAAAGTTAGGGGGCAGTGCCACCAAGCATCACGTCTGTGGCATGTTTTAATAGAAGTTATAGAGGAGGAGTCATTTTTACACTAAAGAGGAGCTGCTGTGTCTACTCTTGTTTGCTTAAACAAGGACAGAAGAGGAAGACAGTCCGAACAACCACTCAATCAAGAGAGGCGGGACGAGGGGGAGTGTGTGGTCTGTGTGTGAGATTTCATCTAGGAATGTTTCATGATCCGGCTGTCTCTGTGATCCTTCATGGAAGAATCAGACTGATGTTTATATATCTGACCTCTGTAACTAAAAGTTCTTAAAAATCGGCCATCTTGACGTCTGGCGCGTCAGAATCTGTAATGTAACAGGTTAGTCACCGCAGAGTTTTTGGACCAGCCAATCAGATCCCTAGGTGGGCTATGGCCACCTCCTGGATACACCCCTGGATTAGGAAGGCTGGATAAGGAAACACTCCTGTATGCAGTGGTAGGGTCATTTTCTTTCAGGGACACCAACCTGCTGCAAAATCAGAGCACACAGTTACATTTTCTTCATACTGGAGTACTTAAAAGCCAAAGGTAGAAGATTTTCTCAGCAATCACTGAATCTGTTTTCTAATGTCTGTATCTGCAGAGAGTCTGCTCTTCGTCTTTATTTATATTTTCTTATTCTTTCTCATGTTTCTGAAGTCATTACAGAACAGTATGGGGAACCTTAAGACAAAATAATCTTCATGCAAAGATGGAGAAGACACTGATGTCTCTGCTCTTTGTTAAAGATACTAAAAGGGAACATGTCAGGCCAGCTGAGATCCCAAGTGTGGTGATAAAATGGTGGTATTTGCCGACCTGTGAAGGACGGCGGTCTGCTTAGCAGAGCAGAGAGGAGACACACTGCAGGTAGAGTAAAGCATCACTACAGAGAATGAAGAAGAACCCAAACTAAATCCTTCAGTCCCTGGCTTTAATGGAAGTTTGCACATGTGTTTGTCTTTCTTAAAGTGGCTAAGATAATATTATCATATGTATTCTTTGCTTTGCTCTTTGGCTTAATAACCTTCATCTTTAATTACAACTCTGACTTTAATTGGTTCTTTTAAAGCTTTGCTACTTCACTACAGCAGTGGATGTAATCTCTCTAAACAGGATTAGCTTTAAAACTGATCCTGCAGGCAGAGCCATAGATCTGGAGCTGCAGAATTACCATCAGTGGGCATGGAAGCTCCATGCTGTATGGAGGGAAGGGGGGGTGAAGAGCAGCATCCATAATAGCATGCATTCTGAAGATAAATACCGTGATCAAGTGTCTATTCAGACGTTTGCATGGTAACCGTGGTCAACCTATTAACCGTGGTCTACCCATGGTAACCGTAGTCAACCTATTAACCGTGGTCTACCCATGGTAACCGTGGTCAACCTATTAACCGTGGTCTACCCATGGTAACCGTAGTCAACCTATTAACCGTGGTCTACCCATGGTAACTGTGGTCAACCTAATAACCGTGGTCTACCCATGGTAACCGTGGTCAAACTATTAACCGTGGTCTACCCATGGTAACCGTGGTCAACCTAATAACCGTGGTCTACCCATGGTAACTGTGGTCAACCTAATAACCGTGGTCTACCCATGGTAATCGTGGTCAACCTAATAACCGTGGTCTACCCATGGTAACCGTGGTCAAACTATTAACCGTGGTCTACCCATGGTAACCGTGGTCAACCTAATAACCGTGGTCTACACATGGTAACCGTGGTCAACCTAATAACCGTGGTCTACCCATGGTAACCGTGGTCAACCTAATAACCGTGGTCTACCCATGGTAACCGTGGTCAAACTATTAACCGTGGTCTACCCATGGTAACCGTGGTCAACCTAATAACCGTGGTCTACCCATGGTAACCGTGGTCAAACTATTAACCGTGGTCTACCCATGGTAACCGTGGTCAACCTAATAACCGTGGTCTACCCATGGTAACTGTGGTCAACCTATTAACCGTGGTCTACCCATGGTAACCGTGGTCAACCTATTAACTGTGGTCTACCCATGGTAACCGTAGTCAACCTATTAACTGTGGTCTAGCCATGGTAACCGTGGTCAACCTAATAACCGTGGTCTACCCATGATAACCGTGGTCTACCCATGGTAACCGTAGTCAACCTATTAACTGTGGTCTACCCATGGTAACCGTAGTCAACCTATTAACCGTGGTCTACCCATGATAACCGTGGTCTACCCATGGTAACCGTAGTCAACCTATTAACTGTGGTCTAGCCATGGTAACCGTGGTCAACCTAATAACCGTGGTCTACCCATGATAACCGTGGTCTACCCATGGTAACCGTAGTCAACCTATTAACCGTGGTCTACCCATGGTAACCGTAGTCAACCTATTAACTGTGGTCTAGCCATGGTAACCGTGGTCAACCTAATAACCGTGGTCTACCCATGGTAACCGTGGTCTACCCATGATAACCGTGGTCTACCCATGGTAACCGTAGTCAACCTATTAACCGTGGTCTACCCATGGTAACCGTGGTCTACCCATGGTAACCGTAGTCAACCTATTAACTGTGGTCTACCCATGGTAACCGTAGTCAACCTCTTAACCGTGGTCTACCCATGATAACCGTGGTCTACCCATGGTAACCGTAGTCAACCTATTAACCGTGGTCTACCCATGATAACCGTGGTCTACCCATGATAACCGTGGTCTACCCATGGTAACCGTAGTCAACCTATTAACCGTGGTCTACCCATGATAACCGTGGTCTACCCATGATAACCGTGGTCTACCCATGGTAACCGTGGTCAACCTATTAACCGTGGTCTACCCATGGTAACCGTGGTCAACCTATTAACCTTGGTCTACCCATGGTAAACGTGGACTACCCATGGTAACCGTGGTCAACCTATTTATCAAGGTCTACCCATGGTAATCGTGGTCTACCCATGGTAAATGTGGTCTAACCATTAATCGTGGTTTAACCATGGTACCCATGGTCCAACCATGGTAACCGTGGTCTATCCATTAATCGTAGTCTAACCATTGTAACCACGGTCTACCCATTAATCGTGGTCTAACCATGGTAACCGTGGTCTATCCATAAATCGTGGTCTACCCATGGTACCCATGGTCTAGCCATGGTAACTGTGGTCTACCCATTAATCGTGGTTTAACCATGGTAACCGTGGTCCACCCATTAATCGTGGTTTAACCATGGTAACCGTGGTCCACCCATTAATCGTGGTTTAACCATGGTAACCATGGTCCCACCATAGTAACCCTGGTCTACCCATGGTTTAAACCATGAGGATGAAGCTGAGGATGCTGATGCTGGAGCGGGGAGAATTTAGGGAGTATTTTAAACCCACAGGTCCTGCTTGGCTTTTGTCTGCTTTGCAATATTCAGCATCTACACAAAAAGCAAAAAAACAAAGGAATTTCTTATTTTATTTTCTGTACAAGAACAGAGCAAATGAGGTCTAGGTGGGAAAGCATCTTAAAGGTTCCCAGTTCTGGCCCAGGGGTTCAATGGTTCCACCAGAAAGCCAGAGCAGCTTTTGGAGGCAGTGTGGACATCTGATGATAGCTGGTAGGCTCTAAAATTGTGACGTTTTGCACTAAAAATGACTCCAAGCATTGAGACTTCTGACGGCTCTTCACTGTGCCTTTCCATCCAGCGGCTCAGATCCATCAGCTGCATATTTCAGCGAGCGTGTAAGGGATAGAGACGTGCCGTCTCCTCTCTGTTTTTGGTAACAGAGGAATCAGTCTTGATCTCTCTCTACTAATGAGTGCCGCGGCCCGGCCCGGCTCTCTGCTGGACCTTATTAACTCTTTCTTATTGGTTATTCTGCAGAGCGCTTAGCCAGCAGGTCAGCTGTGCCACCTCCCCTGATCCTCGCCATGCATTTGTATGAGCAGGTACGCTCCAGCCGACAGCAGCTCGCTGTCAATCAAAATCAGCCAGAGTGGATCAACTGGGGGACTTTTCAGCCTCAAAAAGTGATCTGGGGCTCAGATTGTTCCCTGAAGTGGGACAGGCTTTCAGAGACGTTAAAGAGAAAGTTCTATCAGAAAAGAGATTTTACCCTACACCCCGAATATCTGCTTAACAAATAAATGAGCAGTGATATGTTTATAGTGCTACAGGACAGGCCTGCTGTCATCAGGTACTAGAATTTATAAAGTCCACATCCTCCAACATTGAAAGACATATGAATCATCGCAGCATCTCTGTTTCCCCGACTTAAACTGGGCTCCTGCAGAGATCATTTCCCATCATGCTCCCAGTAAGAACTGGAAAGAAAAACTGGAAGAACAGACACAGCTGTCCTTGTTTGTGCAGTTTTTCATCTTTTGCATTTATTGAGGTAGTGGTAGGCGGTAAACCCGTATCAATACCATCACCTTTCAAATGTCTGCCATCGAATGGATTTTGGCAACACCATCATCACTGGTTTCAATGTTGTATTTCAGTGCACACGCGAGGCAGCAGCTCGGTCCGAGTCCTGTCATCAGCGTTACGAGTAACTGAACATCACCTCCTGTTGTAACTGAGCCCAATAAACAGGTAAAGCTTGCTTTTCTTCTCCAAGTCTGATGGCCGTAATAACAGCAACATGCAGCCAGTGTCTGCTCTGCAGCATCTCCATCAACATGTCTGAAGCTTTAGCAAAGCTAAGTGCTACATTAGTTTGTCTCAGTATGAGCCCAGTGCTGCAGTGACTTATCTTATAACAACTTAAACAAGCATTTAAAGGAAGGTTTAGAAGTTTCTGGGGCCTCAGCAATCTCTTAAACTTCAGTCACTTAATCTCCTTTCCTGACACTTGTAGTATATTCACCATCTTCACTGTTAGATCAAGCTGAGTGGAGCCCAAAGGATGATGGGTACACAACGACACTTCTTGCCCTGAAGATCTACAATTTGAAACAGCGTTACTCAACCAAAGAGCTGAATTGTTGAAAAATACATTTGCAAGAGCCACAATCTAAGTGTTAAAAAATGGCAATTAAAATAAATTAAAGGTGGCAAAAATGGTCAAAAAGCAGCAAACACTGGGAGAAAAGTGGCACTAAAGCCTGGGAAGTGACCAAAACATGAGTTAAAGGTGGCAAAAATGGTCCAAAAACAGCAAAAGCGTGGCAAAAATGAGTTAGTAATGAGTGCACTTGAGCCCTAAGTCCTGTTCATTTTGTCAGTGTGAATACAAACGAACTGCGCCCTGGCACCGGGCCCACTTGGGGAGGTGGTCTCGGGCACGATTCAAGTGGACTCTGGCACGGTTCCAATGAGATGTGAATTCAACTGCGCTAGGATACGGGACAGAGCGCCGTATCAGCTTTATGACATCATCGTAAAAACTAAACTTCTTTCCACAGCGCGGCAGTTTGTTCACATTTTTCCTCAGTAAGGGGCTGAAATGATCAGAATCCAGTCAATAAACGGTCTGCTGTGACTCACCTTACAGATGAACACAAGCTGGAGTCAGTGAGAGGAGGAGCAAAGGCAATAAAAGTCTCCTGTCACCTCAAAAACCGCTGTATCTGCACAGCGCGAGCCCATTTAATCCTCTGAGCTGTAGTAGATGTGCAGATATGAAGAGCAAAGGTGCTGGCATCTTAAAAGTGATTTCAATCGTCCAAGGCTGCAGGATGAACTTTTTGCCAGGTTAAAACAAAAACAATCTTTGCTCAGGTCATGACCCCAGTGGTTGCCATGGTAGCTTCTTCTTCTCTCTCCTCCTTGTTGAGGTTGTAAACCAGCTATGTGCATACTGCCACCTGCTGTTTCAGACTGAGTACAGATGCAAGTGGGCCCGGGCACGCATTGATGTTAGTGTGAAAGCAGGCCAGGGAGGGAAGGGGGAGGGGGAGGGATCACACCGTGACGCGGTTCGAAACAACTGGGCCTGAAAGCGCCCTTAAACCAAGGGTAATGGTTGGTCCTGCTTTTATAGATAGATTGAAGATTGTGACGTGAACTGCGCCCCAGAAAAAGGAACTTGTTATGGATGTACAAGGAAATAAGTCAGAGGTGAATGTTTGACAACTGAAGGTTCAGATGATCTCTGACTATTGCACTGCGCTGTCTTAAAGCTAAATGAGAATAAAGGAGCAGAGGTGGACTTGTTCTACATCACTGTGGCTGCTGACGTGGATAAACTAAAAAAGGCTAAAAGGGACAATAAAGCATGAGATTAATGACATTTCTAAAATTAATGCACTAATTCAGATCCTTACTTCACTGCAATGAATTCTAATGATCTTGATACCTGAACAGAAACAATGTGAGCTGAAGAAGCAGATTTGAGTTTTTACACAGATCTCTCTCTGATCACACAGACTGTTTTTATCATTCCTCTCTCTGCGACCCAGAAAGCATGCTGCCTTGCTGCTCTTTCCATGCGCTCTCATTCAGCTGTATGTAATGAATAATGGTTGTGACTCACTGTTATGTGTTTGTGGTTTGATTTCAGAGAAAGTTTCAGCTGACAGAGGGTGAAATGCAAGATTAAAAAAAGTGACACATTGAGCTGCAAAAAGAACAAACCCACACTGAGTCAGTCTTGGTGACTAACTGGACAGAAGGTGATGTTAGTGACTGCTGCACTGCCTGATTTGCTGTAAAATGTGCTTTTTGCATCACAAATCACATTCCCCGTCTCTGGTTTGGTGATGCATTTAAGACTTTTGTGGTCAGTGCATGATTCACGCCGTGCCACGCTCGGCTGTTTTTCTGTGTGTTCCTTAAACAACACCAAAGGTTTTTCACGGCCGGATGTTTTCATCTTCTGCCTCATCAGCCCCGAGTGTTGATTACACGGGCTGGAAATGATGATACTGCCTGCAGGCTTGTTGTTGTGCAGCGGCTGATTCATGTGCAGGAACAGGAGATGACTGTTTCACAATCAGAGGACGCGCTGAAACGCACAGACGCTTTTTATACCCCATCATCAAGATGGCACAAAAGGTAAACAAAATGGACAAATTAGGGCTGCAAGAGTGTAACAGCAGAACAAATGATCAGTGTTTGCTTTGTTAAATCCTTTTATTCCTCGACTTCTTCCCTGCACGCTCTCTCACACTGGCGTACTGTACAAGAACCAACTGCCAATTAGTGGCTCTTGCACTCGTTAATGTGCTGAAATTGCACTGTAAATAAAGTTCTGTGATAACATCCCCCGCTAATTCTGCTGCTGCATCACCATATCCACCGTTTCCAGACACAACGTTTTCAGAAAAACAATAATTGCCTGCCATGAAAACCAATTTGACTTCCTCCACAGGGCAGAATTAAAAGTTGGGCTTAGCAAGGTAATGAAGTATGGCACACGCTAAGTCAAGGATGGAGGCTTTGTCTGAAGTAATCACTTCTCCGGATGCTGTGGCTTGGCTGCGTTTCATATCAACAAGACTGACATATGGAAAAATAATTAAAATGGACGCATTCAACCAACAACAGCTGGTGAGCTGCATTTTTAATACACTATCACATTTGCATGGTGGCTGTCAATCCATCCTCTCCTGTCTGAGGCGGAAAATTCTAATCAATCAAGGTGTTTGAGCGTAATGTAGCTTTCCTCTCGACCCCTGAGGTTAAATGAAGTGCCGGGCATTTTTAAATCCCTCACAGTGATGCCAAACAAGAGGAAATAAAGGCAGAGCTGCATGTTCTTATCACTTTATCTAAATAAATGTTTTTATGATTTCCCAGTTTAAATGGCTCCACCAGTTAGCTGCATGATTTTGAAGTGAGAGCAGAGACTGTATAAAAATGGACACCAGGCTACCTCGCCCCAAATGAAGCCAAACCATCCAGAGCTGTCTCTGCTGCTGGATGGTTAATGTATGGATGGTTAATGCACAATGTGTCTACAAACTGTGGCCATACTGGCTCTCGAACAACCTCAGTGGAAACTAACCCTCTATTTCCACACGCTCTGTCTGTGCTGCTCTGACCAACAGCACACACCGTCACCCACTGAGCCCTGAGCAGCTCGGGATGAGAACTACCGGTTCATGCAGGGATGACGTGTGCACAGACGGCATAGGCTTCATGAAGTTCACCAGCTCCTCATGTTGACACAGTTCAGTTTTCTTTTGCTACTACCAGCATGAGCTAAGAGGAAGTTACCAACCCACTAAACCTGACATGATCATTTCAGATCAGTGTTTGGCTACATGTTGACCTGTGTCTTTATGTAGCTCAGAGCTTTTCTTATTAATGTTTACTTGATGCTACGCTGTAACAAGTCATAGCTAGTTTTAGCTAGCACGCCAGAGGCCTTAAAAGGGGAACGCTTTGGTCTTGGCCAGTGTTAAGTATAACCTGGCCAAAATTACTCCTCTGAATACTTCAGCGACTCACCGCTGGGCCAGTCGCTCCATTTGGATTAATGTAACCCTGAGGAAGGGGAGGCTTGATATAGCATGAGAATGATTACATGACTTTAAATCTTATTGGTTTATTATTCCTACAGCAGGAAGGTTCCTGGCTCAACACCCAGGCAGGGCCATCCTGTGCTGGGTTCTCCCCGTGTATGCGTGGAGTCCCTCTCCAGGCACTCCGGCTTCCTCCCACAGACCAAAAGCATGCTTTGGTGGTGCGGGTGAGAGAGTGCCTGGTTGTTTGTCTCTGTACGTCAGCTCTGAGATTGACTGGCCACCAGTCCTGAATGTACTCTGCCTCTTACCCAATGACAGCCGCGATAGGCTCCACCCCTCTGTGACCACAAACCGCTGCTGCTGATTGGATCCAGCCACTCCTCCAGCCTTTAAATCCCAGCTGCTGCAGTCTGCTCTCCTCTTCACCAGCAGCGTTAACTTTTGTGATTTGACTATTTAGACCAGGGGTGTCAAACTCAATCAGAGCAGGGGCCGGATTCTGAATTAAGGTCTCACCTGAGAGCCTGACAGGGTCCACATAAAACCATAACCCGCCAACCTTACTTTTCATCAGTGATGAATTATGGGGTAAAAAAAAAAAACACAAAACAAATCTGGAGCTGATGTTTATGATTTTTAAAAATTAAAAAAAGTCAAAAAGAAAACTTTAAAGACTCAAAATCTGAGATTAAAAGTCAAACTTCTTAGTTGAAATTGTCAAAACATAAAATTAAAAGTCAAAATAGTGTTTTTAAAAAGCAACTACATGAGAAAAGACTTTAAAATTGTGAGTTTTACAGGTCAAATTATGAGATTAAATAAAAGATTTGAGTTTTAAAGGTCTTAAATAAGCCAAAAATTCAAAACTTTGTTTTAAATTATGAGTTTAAAGGTAAAAATACAAGATAAAATTTAAATCCATTAATTTAAAATGTAAAAATAATATGATGAAGTTCAAAATCATGAGTTTTAAAGGTAAAAATATGAGATAAAATTCAAAATCATGAGTTATAAGATCGAAATGATACAAAATTATAATATAATGGGCTTAAAAGGTCAAAATATAAAATAAAATTTGAAATTGTAAGTCCAAAATTCAAATTTAGAAGTTTAAAAGGTCAAAACATGAGATAAAATTTGAAATAATGAGTTAAAAATGTGAAGGCACTACTTAAAATTAAAAACTGTGAATATAAAAGGTCAGACATGAGATAAAAAGTCAAAATTATAAGTTAGAGTCGTAACTGTGCGATGCAAATTTGGAAATATCAAATGGAAACAAAAATGATTTTCTTTTCCACATCCTGACTATTTTTACTTCTTCTATTTTGTTTGGCTGAACAAGGATATTTAGGACAAACAAGGTCAAGTTTACATTTTTATACTGGAGGAAATCTGCAGACCTCATACTTTAGGGCCACTTAAGGTTAAAAATTAAATGATCCTGCGGGCCGATTTTAACTGTCCCATGGCCGGATTAGGCCCCCAGGCCTTGAGTTTGACACCCTGATTTAGACTTTGCAGTGAGATTTGGTAAGTTACTGATTAGTTTGTGATTGTTAGCTGTTAAAACTCTTGAGGAAAAATGTGTGATCAAACTCAGCTCTTTGCAGCCTCTGTTGTTCTTGTCTTGCTTTGTGTAACTGGAATCCAGACAATCAGGACTGCTGCTTCTCTTCACTACTGGCTTTCTTAGGAGTGGGCTGAGTGGGGCCACACATTGTTTTATGCCCACATTCCCCTAAAACCAGGGATGTAACAATCTGTGACAAAATCAGCCTGATTTCCTGTTTCAGCATCCAAACTGGCGGTAAGACCCAGCACGCCGTTTAGCCCTGTTTCTTTTCGTCTTTTCTGTCACTTATGTAGACACGCATGAGGAACAAGGGGCGAGGATGACAGACAAGCTGCTAGAAGAGTCTGACAGGAAGGGTCTCTGGACTTGCTTTCACCTTTTTGAGATAGTGGGGCATTAGAAACATCCATATCTGTGTCTGGAGGTAAAGTTAGACTGGTCAGTTCAAAGAAATTCACCAAGCAGGGGATTTTAAATGTAAGGTTTTTATGTGACAGTGAGTGTCTGATGCGGCATGGTGCTGACTAACTTACCAAAGTTGGTTGCATGCTCTTATTTTGAAACGCCAGAATAATCCGGTGAAGGATTTCTGATTCAGAATGTTGACTTTGATATGTTCTGAAATCCACAATCTCAGGACAGAAATACTAAAGCTTTTGTTACGGTTGTTCCATCTGATTTTTGTTGACTCCACTCTTTCAAAGTTGTGTGTATCTGTTTCTGTTGATGAGCTGGGGTCGTTAGTTTGAGGTAAAATGACTGGTTTGAGTGACGATTCTCGGCGCGGCGCTGCAGCTCTTTGAGATTCTGCTGGTTTAAGGAGGGTTAAACACACTGCAGCAGTGAGGAATGTGTGTGTGTGTCAATGTGACAGTGATTTACAGTGCAGACTTTTACCCGGCGACAGTGACTGAATAGAAAAGTACACTGCAGTTCTTCTGTGACAAGAACAATTAATATAAGGCTGCGATGGGCTTCAGCCTGCGTGGGCCACGAGCGATGATGTGGTGTAGCGTCGCATCGATGCTGCCAGCGAACACGGCTCCCCGGCTCTTATCTATCTGCTGAGATTATGTTTCCACAGCTTTTATACAATTACCAGAGACTCTGAAGCTGCTAACGGACTTCTGCAGTTTTTACACCCAAGGCGGTGAACAGTGCAGTCCCATCTGACAGCATCCTCATTAGTTTGGCTCAGTTTGACAGAAGCCTCAACCTTCCCGCCTCCTAATTTTTGGACAAGAGGACAACAGAAAACACCGGAGCATGGAGAGTTTGAGGCGCTGCATCGATCTGCACAGATGGCTGAGGGGACGGGGGCGAGGCGGGCAGCTGTGCATGCTAAATAAAGGTTAGCGCTACCAAAAGATTGGCACTTTGGGAAAACACCACATTGGAGCTGAAGAACGAGGAGGCATTTCACAAACAGCCACAAAGTGACCCTCGCTACCATGTGCCTTTAAACGAATGGAAGGTAAGTTCTGACACCAGGGGGCTCCACATCAATCTAAACCACAGATGACATCAACTCCCTATTACAGGGATGAAGCTACATGTAACAGGGATGAAGCTACATGTAACAGGGATGAAGCTACATGTAACAGGGATGAAGCTACATGTAACAGGGATGAAGCTACATGTAACAGGGATGAAGCTACATGTAACAGAGATGAAGCTACATGTAACAGGGATGAAGCTACATGTTACAGGGATGAAACTACATGTTACAGAGATGAAGCTACATGTAACAGAGATGAAGCTACATGTAACAGGGATGAAGCTACATGTAACAGGGATGAAGCTACATGTAACAGAGATGAAGCTACATGTAACAGGGATGAAGCTACATGTTACAGGGATGAAACTACATGTTACAGAGATGAAGCTACATGTAACAGGGATGAAGCTACATGTAACAGGGATGAAGCTACATGTAACAGGGATGAAGCTACATGTTACAGAGATGAAGCTACATGTAACAGAGATGATGCTACATGTAACAGGGATGAAGCTACATGTAACAGAGATGAAGCTACATGTAACAGAGATGAAGCTACATGTAACAGGGATGAAGCTACATGTAACAGAGATGAAGCTACATGTAACAGGGATGAAGCTACATGTAACAGGGATGAAGCTACATGTAACAGGGATGAAGCTACATGTTACAGAGATGAAGCTACATGTAACAGAGATGAGGCTACATGTAACAGGGATGAAGCTACATGTAACAGAGATGAAGCTACATGTAACAGGGATGAGGCTACATGTAACAGGGATGAAGCTACATGTAACAGAGATGAAGCTACATGTAACAGGGATGAAGCTACATGTTACAGGGATGAAGCTACATGTAACAGAGATGAAGCTACATGAAACAGGGATGAAGCTACATGTTACAGGGATGAAACTACATGTTACAGAGATGAAGCTACATGTAACAGAGATGAAGCTACATGTAACAGGGATGAAGCTACATGTAACAGAGATGAAGCTACATGTAACAGGGATGAAGCTACATGTAACAGAGATAATGCTACATGTAACAGGGATGAGGCTACATGTAACAGGGATGAAGCTACATGTAACAGAGATGAAGCTACATGTAACAGGGATGAAGCTACATGTAACAGAGATGAGGCTACATGTAACAGGGATGAAGCTACATGTAACAGGGATGAAGCTACATGTAACAGGGATGAAGCTACATGAAACAGGGATGAAGCTACATGTAACAGAGATGAAGCTACATGTAACAGGGATGAAGCTACATGTAACAGAGATGAGGCTACATGTAACAGGGATGAAGCTACATGTAACAGAGATGAAGCTACATGTAACAGGGATGAGGCTACATGTAACAGGGATGAAGCTACATGTAACAGGGATGAAGCTACATGTAACAGGGATGAAGCTACATGTAACAGAGATGAAGCTACATGTAACAGAGATGAAGTTACATGTAACAGGGATGAAGCTACATGTAACAGGGATGAAGCTACATGTAACAGAGATGAAGCTACATGTTACAGGGATGAAGCTACATGTAACAGGGATGAAGCTACATGTAACAGGGATGAAGCTACATGTAACAGAGATGAAGCTACATGTAACAGGGATGAAGCTACATGTAACAGAGATGAAGCTACATGTGACAGGGATGAAGCTACATGTAACAGGGATGAAGCTACATGTAACAGGGATGAAGCTACATGTAACAGGGATGAAGCTACATGAAACAGGGATGAAGCTACATGTTACAGAGATGAAGCTACATGTAACAGGGATGAAGCTACATGAAACAGGGATGAAGCTACATGTAACAGAGATGAAGCTACATGAAACAGGGATGAAGCTACATGTAACAGGGATGAAGCTACATGAAACAGGGATGAAGCTACATGTAACAGGGATGAAGCTACATGTAACAGGGATGAAGCTTCATGTAACAGGGATGAAGCTACATGTTACAGGGATGAAGCTACATGTTACAGAGATGAAGCTACATGTAACAGGGATGAAGCTACATGAAACAGGGATGAAGCTACATGTCACAGAGATGAGGCTACATGAAACAGGGATGAAGCTACATGAAACAGGGATGAAGCTACATGTAACAGGGATGAAGCTACATGTAACAGGAATGAAGCTACATGTTACAGGGATGAAACTACATGAAACAGGGATGAAGCTATGTGAAACAGGGATGAAGCTACATGTTACAGGGATGAAGCTACATGTTACAGGGATGAAGTTACATGTTACAGGGATGAAGCTACATGCTACAGGGGAAGCTAGGATGAAAGAACACAATTGTAGCATGGCTGCCCTAAAATAGTTACATTTACAATCATGATTATTTTCATTGGTTTTTTGTGATTGCAATCATTTATCATGTTTTTGCAACATCCTCAAGCATCTATGAAACTTAAATTTTCCTACTATATGGGTTGAATAAGAATAAGTAAAAAATCTAGATATTAGATATTATCTAGATACTAAATGTTCTTCAGTAATCATCTAATCTTCATGATCTTGTTTTCCTGATTGTTGAGTGCAAAAATGTAACATACTGTACCTTTAATCTTCCCAAAAAGAATGAATAAATATACACTCGCTTTAAATCAAACCCACGTCTGCAGGGAGAGTTTCTGGTTGTTCATCTTCATTTGCACGAACCCGTCACTTTGAGCGAAGGCAAATCACACAGTGAACAGATGGTGTCCCACCCTCACACTACACCTGACTCCATACAGAGACAGAAGGCTTCTGGAAGAGTCATAAAACTGCACAAAAGGAAATGTTTCTACACCAACACAGCCTGGTTTAACTGCTGGGAGAAATACTTCACACTGGTCTCCATCTACAGGGAGGTGGATGGTCTGTAGGGTGGTGTAAAGGTGACTAAACACAGCCCATGTGCAGCCCGAAAAGGATCATTCAGAGTTTTTTCTTACAAATTTACCATCTTTGACAATTATCATGAATTCAAATGATTACCTTTTCAATCTAAAGTATTTTCTTCCTCCTGATGCACACCGACAAGAACAATTCTGCAACAATCTGAAAGCCTGAAAGCTCACATCGCTGCAAGTGGAGGAGACGATGTCCACGGACACAACGACACAACGACCTGTCGCTTATCTGTATATGACTTTAGTATGCAGTGTGAATGAGGACAGTGGAAGTGAGTTACTCCATATGGTTGCAGTTTTGTCAAAAAACAAACAAACAAACAAAAGCAGAAACAAGGATCCAAACTTTGGCAACAGCTAGTCTTAAGATGAAAGGCATGCCATTCAACAGCCAATCAGCACACTAGAGCCTAGAGAGGAAGTCAGCTGGTCACGCTGGTTGCGTTGTTTCCAATCATCAGCTCCATTAAAGTTATGGTGACACCAGATTCCTGCACAGCCAGGGAGACATCAGCAAAAGATGGAGATCCTCAGACCCAGGCCAGTGTTCCCATGATGCTGTTGGACTCTGGATTATTCTAGTAGTAGACTAAAACAGCTGAATGGAAGTAGGAAGAGGGTCATTGTCAGTGTGAAAATAATAAAACCATCAGTAATAGCAGGATGGACTCGACTGTCTGCACAGAGCATGAACAGATATCCACACAGCCGGTGCCATGGCTGTGTCCTCTTTCTTTTCTTGGCAGATTTATAAACCAGCTACACTCGTACCATTACCTACTGTATCCAACTGGATGGGTATGCGAGTGTGCTCAAGCACAGAGCGGTGTTAATATGACAGACCAGTGAGGGAAGGGGATGGACGAGCTATCTCAGACTGCAGCAGTAGTAAACAACCATGCCTAATGTCAAAACATCCTCAGCTTCAAGCAGTGCAAATCATGCTCACAACATACTTCCTGTGTGCATTACACATGCTATAGATAATTTACATCTTCCCTTTAAAACACAGACACAAGTCCAGGATCACAGAACCCCTGCAGCGCTGCAGAGCCCAGATTTTAGGGCTTAATCCACCACGTGCCATTCCCTCTTTACATCATTTAAAAAGGGCCAAAGGTTTGTCCTTCGTGATATTGTCTGTCTTTGCAGC
This sequence comes from Cheilinus undulatus, assembly GCF_018320785.1. Classification (NCBI taxonomy): domain Eukaryota; kingdom Metazoa; phylum Chordata; class Actinopteri; order Labriformes; family Labridae; genus Cheilinus; species Cheilinus undulatus. The sequence goes on along the minus strand of NC_054884.1, from coordinate 985,147 downwards.
GTTAAAATGTGTTAGTTTGCCATTTCAGTGTTGGTTTAACATCCTCTGTTTAAAACCAAAACTCTTCTGTAGCCACCAAAGGCTCTGGTATTCATGAGGCCAGGGGTGATATGAGCCAGTTTCTGTGCTGAAGGATGACATGTTGGCTTCCAGTTCCTCCTAAGCCATCTGACTGTGGATGTTTTTGTGTCTGCTTTCCCACACAGGCTCACAGCGCTGCTTTAATCTCAGAGACAGAGACATTACATTTTCTGCTGCAGCTTCAAAAACAAAAAACTTTCATAACCTGTTTAAAAGTTGAACCTGGTGTAAAATAAGGACATGTAAAAACTCTGTGTTCCCTAAAATCTGCAACAACAAGTTCTGACCTTTCTCCAGCGGGTGCTGAAAGGCATGTTGGGAAATGTAGGACACAAGTTGAGTAACGCGGGGTAAGCTAAGGGGAAGGTTAGCACTCCGTTAAGGTACATCTGAACAAACCAACGCCGCGGCTGCAGACCGGGTTTGAGTTCCCCGACCCGCCGCTCGTGGCTGATCTCATTTGGAGTTCACATCAGGGTTGTTTTGTACCCACAGATGTGAAGCATCCAGCTGCTCTGACCCCACGCGTCCTCCCTGGGGGCCACGCTGCAACACACATGCACACAGTCTGCTGTATAATTAACAAGCAAACACTCTTTCAGTCTGTTTAATTAAGCAACATAACAGACACCATATCCCTGCCAGAGGTCTGCTCACACACCTCGCTCTGTCTGCACGGCCAAACACGTTTAAAAAAGAGAGAGAGAAAAAGGCAACATCTGTGTCCAGGTTCTGTGTTTTTCCACTCACAGGACAGTGAATTTTTTATTTGCATTCTCTTTTTTCCAGCGTTACTCTGGGCCAGAGCAAAGCAAGCTGTGCAAACCTCTTCAGTAACAATGACGCTGGCCGTGATTTAAATACAAGCTGACTGTTTACCTGCTCTTAACCTCAGACTGCAGCCCACAGCGATGGGCGCTCATACCCCTGTCCTCTAGGCCAGTGCTTCTCAGCGTGAGAGGCATCTGGCTGCAGACCTCGAGCAAACCTCTACGCTGGGGTGTGACGTACATTGCCCAAGCCATGGACCTCTACGCTGGGGTGTGACATATATTACCCAAGCCATGGACCTCTACGCTGGGGTGTGACGTATATTACCCAAGCCATGGACCTCTACGCTGGGGTGTGACGTACATTGCCCAAGCCGTGGACCTCTACGCTGGGGCGTGACGTACATTACCCAAGCCATGGACCTCTACGCTGGGGCGTGACGTACATTACCCAAGCCATGGACCTCTACGCTGGGGCGTGACGTACATTACCCAAGCCATGGACCTCTACGCTGGGGCGTGACGTACATTATCCAAGCCATGGACCTCTACGCTGGGGCGTTCAGCTGCAGACCTTCACGCTGGGGCGGACCTCTACGCTGGGGTGTGACGTACATTGCCTGAGCTGAATTTTCTGCTCTAGCTGCTTGACCACTGACTTACCCTAAATCTAACCACTCGGGTTTTAATAGCTATGCCCCAGTGTAGGGATCGGGGTCTGCTGCTGCACGCCCCAGCGTACAGGGCTATGCTAATATCTAGTAAGAGTCAGCGGTCTAGTCATGCTAACAACAGCTAACACGCTGCACGCCCCAGCGTAGAGGTTGTGTTGAGGTCTGCACCCAGACCCTCTTTCTCAGTGTTGGGGTTGGGACCTCCTTGGGGGTCATGAGAGAGTAAGAGGTTGACTAAGATGTCTTTAAGAAACTAAGAATATATTTTGCATAATTTGCATTTTTGCTTCTTTTCATCCTTTCTCTGCCACTTCACACCAGATTTTCCACCTGTTTTCATCACTTTTTTCTTGCCAAATTTTGGCCCTTTTTCTACATTTTTGCTACATTACTCCCATTGCTGCCACTTCTTAATCAAATTTCAATGCTCTTTCTGTGCATTTTTCCCACTTTCAAGACATTTTCATCACTTTTAAACCCTGTCCTCCTTTCCTTGCCCCCCCAGGGGTGCCCAGACCCCAGGTTGGGAAGCACTGATCTAGGTTATACTCACAGATGACTGAAGCATTTAGTGAGCATGATCAGAGTGGATACTGAATAAACAGAGCTCAGGTTTGACTGTTTACTCGAGACTAAATCTCAGTCAGTTTAACCAGGTATGAATCATTTACCTACTTGAACCGGTCTACATGTTCCTGGATTATTTCACCTGTGAGGATTGAGGGATTTACTGAATTTTTTGCATTATTATACTAGAAAGAAAAAGAAGTTTGTGTTGCTGAAAACAGTGAATACACTGCAGTTTGGAGCAATTTACATCCTTCAATCAGTCAAGGAGAGAAGTGAAATGTGATGTCGCTGAAGCGTTTCTGCTTTTGTGGATGTGAAGAGTGCTTAAAAAGAGACGATGAGAGAGCGGGGGAGGAGCGGTTAAACTGCTCGTTTCCCTGCATCACCCTGAAGTGATTGTACACTTGTGCAAAGCTAAAGATAATACCAAGCTGCAACAATACCACAACTGAAATCAGAGCAGTGTTTCATAGATCCCAGGCTTCAATCCTGCAGTAATACCTGCCTGTGGGCTGGAGACGCTCAAACGGAGAGGCTGGGGAGAAGATTAAAGTCCTGACACTCGTGCTTCACATGCTGGTTTTTGGAGAGATTTTGGAGTGTCAGAAGACCTCTCCGAGATCTCAATCTGCCACTTTTTATTTGTTTTGCAGCAGAGGAATCAAAAGCCGCAGACTGCACAGATGCTGAGCGATAAACACCGACACATGCTGTTGTTGTGGCAAACATATATCTGCTCAGAGAAGAAATTCTGTTTAAAAGAGCCCAGATTCATAAAACAGCCTCTTTTTCTATTACCCGTCTGTGCTAGTGCTGTGTGGGTGAGGGTGGTAGTGGGGAATCGTGGTTATTTTTCCTGGCAGCGTATGAATGTGATTGTGAAATAGACCCCCTCTGGGGATGAAAACAAATGAAGCAAAGAGCAGCAGAAACAGCTAATTTCATGCAAACACAAGTACCAAGGTTCCTCATTAGAAAGAGAAGAGCCTCTGCAGAACAGGGAAACAAAACCGCTGATATTTATGAAGTCATGTGATACGCCATCAGCTGTTTTCAACCCTTTTTGACTGACAGACCGTCTCCAGTGAAGGTGGCGAGCCACCAAGGCTTACGTTCATATTGTCGTCTGAGATTTCCTCCATTTCAGAGGTCGCTGTTACAGTCAGCTTTAGTCTTCTGGAGGGTCTTTATTTATTAAATCCAAACGTTTCAGACTGGATGCTTTCTAGGGATGCAATGTTTTTACATTTTTGGTGTCATGATTATAGTTTAAGAAGGTTTCTTTATTGCTTCTTTTATTTAAATGGAAAAAAAACAAGTAGCGTTCTGCCCTGTATTTGCATATGTCAACAGAAAACAAGGTGTTTAAGAGCTTTCAGGATTAATGTGACGTTTTAAACCGCGGCTAACCGTGACGCCGTATAATCACTGCTTCCTAAACAGACATTTCTGGCAGCAGCCCTCTCCATTTTTTTACCTCAGTAAATCTCCCTACGAGTGGCTTCACAGTTTAACTGAGCTGTAAAAATAATACCATTCTGTGGAGTTTCTTCTCTGGCAGAAAATCCAAACCGGGCTTTTACTGTGAAAGGCACAGAGTTTCTCTTTCCTTCGACATCTTCTGCTGACGTGGACTAAGCTGCTAAAACAAGGTAAACGTCTTTTTCCTGTCTGTTTAGGTGCAGACGTGTCCGGCTCATGATAAAGCTAGGCAAGCCTTCTAGTCCAGAGATTTTCAGCAGGACTGGGCTCCTGAGGACCTCACTGAACACATCCATGCTGTGACAGCCCCCTGCTCTACCTACCTTAGTACCTGTGCTCTTTCAGTCGAACCTGTACTCAGTAATGTGTATTTACTGATCAGTAAACCATGCCTTCTGTGGTTACTGGAGTTTCTAACATTGCTAAAAATGAGGTTTGTGTTTCTAGCTTTCTGAGCCCCGGGTGTGGCTCACTAAATGACAGTGAAGATTTACTAATCAGTAAAAACACCTCAGAGAGTGCAGGTTCTTTTGAAAAGAGTCCTGCATTAAAAAAAGGCCTGGTAATCACAGAGACGTGCCCAGCAGGGTCATGCATCAGCCGTGTGACCCCGGGACACAAAGGCATCTAGAGCCCTCATCTTGTTAACATGTCACAAACAAGCTGTGCTTGTCTGCTCTGTGAGGAAGAGAAAGCTCCAGAAGTTTAGCAGCTTTGCTAAATCGCTGTGCCTCAGCTTTTGACCTTCATCAGCATCATCAAGAAACAAACATATTCTACTGCTGCGGACACACATTTCTACTAAAACAAGGTACTTATCAATGTTCTGGTCTATTATTGCAGAGAGACGAGGCGAGCCTTTTATTCTCATGATTCTTGGCATGAAAATGTGGCAGCCTGAAAGCCCTGACTTGTTTCTGTGGACGCTGAAATGAAAATGAACTCATGACAGATCCTCACTCAGGGCGCGTTCACACCAGAGCTGCTTTAAACCAACTCTGGTCCGTTTTCCCGGATACTCCGGTTTGTTTGGAGTGGTGTGAAAGCTCACACGAACTCTGGTGTGGACCAGACAAGTGGACTCTGGTCTGCTTGAAGACAGGGGGTCTCGGTCCTCTTCCAGCCGAACCCTGGTTCGAACCCTTCGTTTGAGATGTGAAAGCAAAGAGGACCAACTTGTGAACCAAAGCCAGGAAGTGGCATAAAGCGTAATGATATAAGGATTTATATGTGATTTAATTCACTCAAACACATGTCGGTACCTCGCTTGGTGTCTGTGTAGCCATGGCAACACGTCGTAGTCCATGCTTATTTATTCGTCTCGTGTAAAGAACGACATGCTGGACAGCTCACCGCCTGCCTGGCTGCTCCTTATGCCCCACTGCAAGAGCAGAAACCCCAGACATCGTAAATTCTGTGTTTTTTTCATTGTTTATGTGGAAAGAAGACCGGTGGAAGGAGCTGGATTTCCCCGCTTCATTTTCTTCTACGCCTTCTTTTCTTCTTGGTCGCCGTTTGTTTGTGATGACAGCGCCCCTAGCGGGCAGATGTTGTAGGTGTTCAGGCGGTTTGGTCCGTTTAACAAAGAGCAGTATGAATGCAAACCAAACCAAACAGACCGAGTCCCTCAGACTATCAGGTGTGAAAACGACCTCAGTCGCCATGCAGCCAGTCTGAAACAGCCATGAGAAGTCAGGCCAGTTATCTGGAATGGTTTATTAGCTGTATTTGTGCCTTTTGGTAACTGAGAGAAACTTTAATAACAATCACGGCTCTAATAAGTTTTATCATGAAGAAGAGTTGCAGACCGACTGGTTGCTGCGTCTCTGCAGGGGAAAAAGCTGGTAGATCTGTGGAGATGGAGTTAAAAATGTGCAAGTTTGTCTGTATAATTGACACAAACTGATCAAACTGCCCTATCAAGGCCTCTCCCAGTCCTAAAACTGGTCAGAGCTGCAGTCAGTTTGATAAGGAGGGGACCAGAGAGAGAAAGGAATGGTGGAAATACGAAAGCAGAGAGGAACCAAACTCCATTTAAATAATTGAGGTTTTTACTGAAGCACTCAGCCACCATGAAACATTACAAGCATCCTCCCTGTGGAACAAGCACATTCAATTAAACATTTGAAAGCAGTATCAGGTAAAAGAGCTCGCCTTGAAACCACTCCGAGGTCACACACAAAGGCAGGGTTTGGTGTTTGGAGCCAAAATGGACGAGAATAAATCACAAGAGCTCGGCCAACATGGCTGCATACTAATCAGTGAATTACCCGCGGGGAAACTCTGCCCCACAACTAATGCTTCTCTGTGTGTAGTAGATGTGTGGACTGTTGTGCAGTCACCTTCTGCTTCAGCTCTGCGTGTTATTGTGTCTTTAATTGCAAAAAGCCGAGGCAGGAGGTGGCGTGAAGTGTCCAGGAGAGAAATTGAATCTGGAAACATTTCACCTCCGTGTGGTTAGAAGATGGAGTGTTTGAGCATTCAGCACGTTTACTGAACAGCGTCTGTTAAATCACAGTTCACTCATTCATTCAGGAGGAGAAAAGACGGTTTACCTTTGGGATGGCCTCGACCCAGCGTCACAAAGCCCGACGAGATGAAGTTGTGAAGGTCGGCGCCTCCACTGCTGCGCACGCTCTCCTTCCCATAATGGAGACCTGCTCGCAATCGCACACAAACACACACACACACACACACAAAAACACAACCAGAGAGACACAGTTAGTTTGGAGGGTTTACTTCATGACTGAAGACTCATGAAACAAACTGAAGACTTCTGATTAGACAGCAAATTTATGGATAAAGTCTGATGATCCTTAACAATCCCCTATTTTATTAAAGTGGGACACCCTAGACCCAGGCTATTCAAAGGGACACCGCGGGGCCCCAAAGTCATTTCTAAGTGGCCCTTTCAGTAGACTTCCAATGCTTAAAGATAATCAGGCTAGGTTATTTCAGCCAGTGAGCCAGACACGATCACAAGATGAACATGAACACGTGTTTCTCGTATGTGCTGTTACATGTTAGTTTGAGCACAGATATTCAGGATGTACCTGCAATCTCTGCATTCAATGACTTTCACGTTAATAAAACACAACATCCTGTCTCGTAACCTTGGTGCCCCCCCCCCATTGTTAAATGTGGGAGCCCAGAGGAATCACTGTCAGAGGCCCTCATTTATCAAACCTCAGTGAAAAACACTGCTGAGGTGATATTACAGCTTGTAATGGAGCTTTGATAATAACTGAGGGCAGTCTGTGTAATTTTTTAAATAAATTGATAGCCTAAAGCAGTGGTTCTCAACTGGTGGGTCGGGAACCAAAAGTGGGTCCCAGAGCAGTTTTCAGTGGGTCACTCAGGTGTCTGACAAAAAAATGGTGGCAAAACTCTTAATTGGGCACGCATCGATACCTTTAATTTTACCGTTTTACTGTGAAAGTGGCTATGTTTAAATGTTTTTTTCAGTATTTCAACTAATTTATCTCCTCTTCTTGCAATAAATGGCTACTTTCCCCATGATAATAAGTAAATTCACAAGTTCTCTGGAAAATTGGCAAAATTGACACATAATGATGGGAAAGAGGGTGTAACATTTTTCAGTTGTGTCCCTTTTCTTTTTAATATCAGGTGTTTTGGTCCAATCACGCTCTAAACTGCACCATATTCAATTACCTACACATGCATTATTCACCATTTTTGTAAACTTGGGTCACGGTCAGTCATCAGACAGACTGGTGGGTCCTGAGGCCGGACCAGTTGAGAACTACTGGTACATCAAAGATAACAAACAACAAGCTGAAAGCTCGCTGTGTTCGACATCAGTTAAAAAACAATACTGCTGCCATGGACGGTCAAAGCTTTGGTTTGATGTTAAATACATTTTAGAAGTCATATCTGATCTAACAGCCAGGTCTGAGATTGATAAATGCCAGTCTGTGTGTGGAAATAAAGGTACAGCCACATTTCTGGTGTATGCATGTTTGACAACTGAGGAGTGACTTTACCACTCCTTGTTTTCATTTAGAGTTTGATTCTATTACAGTCGTTGGTAATAGTCTACACAAGCGTTTTAGCAGAAGCATGTATAAATGTATGCATGTGTTTGTTGGTGTGTTCATGTGTGTGAGTAGAAGGAAAAGGTGCCCTGGTCGGCTTATTTACCTGCGTATCTGTGTGCACAATCATGTGAGTGTTAGGGACTACGCAGCAGCACCCTGTTGTTAGGACACTGAATGTGCAGCAGCCCAAAATAAAACACTTTCATGGAAAGAGCTGTATGCATAGATGTGTTTAATCACTTTTCATGGGTCCGGGTGGATCTGTGTGGTAATGATAATTGCAGGAAACAGGCTGGTTTTTGGTTCTGAGCTCTACAGGTGCAGAAAGATGCAGTTAGACCTGTGCAGGACGGTTCTGTTCTACTAGATCCATTATTTACTGGATCCAAGAGTCAGGACTCAGCTTTGCTTCGCCTGTTAATAAGATGCATGTGAGAAATATGAAAATGAAATGACATTGTCGATTACTGCTTCATACGACATGAGGAGAGAAAGCAGAGCTAGTTCTGGACCTTAGAGGAAATAAGTGATCAGTAGAAAGGTAAAATGTGAGTTTTTACAGTAAATGAGACATTCAGGAGCTGTGGTTGGACTTGTTTCACATCACTGTTGCTGCAGGGAGACGCTGACATGGATTAACCGAGGTGAGCTAAAGGGACAATAAAGCATGAGATTAATGCTGACAGCTCCATAAATACAAACGTTTTTAAGTAACAAGGCTGACATGAAAACTGTAGGACAGGACTGACAGGTTTAACAGCCTGAGAAATGTAAAAAAAGATATGAAAGAGTCTGTGGAGTGTATATGCATGGAAAGCTTTCCTTAATGTTTGATGCTCTTTTAAAGAGGCACATAAAAAGTTTAAAAAAAGGTCAAAAGTTGAAGATTACAGAGCGAAAGCAGAGCAATAAAGTTCAGCTTTAAAGCAGTTACAGACATGAAAAATCTGTTTGTGCTGCTCCATCATGCTCTCTGCTGTGTTTCTGTCGGGTGTCAAATGAAAACTTCCTGTGGTTTCTCTCCCTGCGGCACTCAAAGATGGGAAATGATGTAAAAGTGAGCGCTACGAGCCAGCACATTGTTGTGATCCTGGTAAAAAGAAAAGGCAATATGTTTCCACCACCCACATTCAGCTCTTGCACACGTGCACTCTGAACTCAATCACACTGGCTCGCTCGCTGGCTGCAGAGAAAATCAGCCATCCCATCATCGCACACTCGCTACTGTTGTCTTCCTTTGTCACCTCTGTCATTGGTAGGCCGCTCCACGAGCCACTGCGACAACCCTCCAATCTGAAAGACCCTTCAAAAGCAATCCCCCTCCTCTCCTGCCGCTCCGCTCGGAGCTCATTAAGGAGAGGTAGCATGAAGAGCTGCTGGGGAAGGCTATGCATTAGGAATTTATCGTCCTTGATACAAAGAAAAATCGTGACATTCACCCCGACAAATCAGCAGCTCGCGGCGGCCAGGATTCATATGGTAATATTTTTTTAATCAGACTTTTCTCTGGTCACACACACCTCAGAATTAGCAGTGAGAGATGGGGAAATGTGAATAATAAGATAATTATATCATGAACTGAGCAGGATGTGGCCTGGCATCAGGGAGGTTATCCGCCCCCAAGGTCGATTACGCTTTAACCCAGCCAGGGGCGGCTAATTCACATGGTATTCTGCGTTTTACGGCGTCGATGTGCTGGAGTGGACACGGAGCTGTGTGCATCATCTCGATGAAGTCGTTCAGCTGTGTATCTTCACATCTTCATTCCCCTCGATGGAGCTGCACACCCTGGCCTCTTTAGAAGCTTTTTAAACGCCACCCAGGCTAAAACATGCCTCCTCTTCTTTAACTCTGCCCCCTCATGAAGCCAACCATGCAGGGCTGATCTGCACAGGGACATAATTACTGCAACACACATGCACACACAAGGCCAGAGGTGCAGCTGAATAATAAGGGCCAATAATGCGATCTAGGCCAGGAGACAATTAGGAGGGGTCTCTGAGAGCTGCGCTGCAACACTCAGGAGGAGCTTTAGATTAAACATGATGATGCAGTCAGCACTGAGATGTTGATTTGAACATGTGGGTGATGATAATCTGACCAATGGGGAGCCGGCGAGGTCACAGGAGAGATGTTATAGCTGCGGATTAATCCAAGGGAAGTGGTGCAGGTGGATCAGGCAGGTGTGTGTGGATGTTTGTGTGCAGAGACTAAACACATTCTCACCATTAATATATCAGTAACAGCAGCCCGCTCAGTGGCCTTGTGCTCTAAACACAATCATCTCAGCATCCCTTAAGTGTCAGCTTTGGGCATGGGCAATTTTACTATCAGGCAAAGGTCCACAACTACCTGGGGCCCCGTGCTCCAAGGAGCCTCAAGGTAGTCATTATAGGTGTGCCTCCATTATGAGCTATACCTCTAGAATGACTTTACATGATGAAGATGTCAATGTTTAATGTAGCTAAGGGGCACAGAGTGAATAAAATAACTTTACAACAGATTTTGATTATCCACAAAAAGCTCCAAATGTCTGCACATCAAGAAAATGATGGTACAGTAGATCCCTCATGAGCTGGTGGATCACTGTGTGGTAAAATGGCATCAATTGACCTTTGACCTATGGACAAGTTCAAATATAATGACATGGAGAGTATTTATGCATTTGTATTTTATATTAGAGTTTGTCCTCTAGTTCTCTGGCTTACACACTGTCCTGACAGACGACAGGCCTCAGACATCACATCACACTGACCACACTGCATCTCATCCTCTGCCCTGTGCATTTCAGTTTTAGCATGGTATAAAGTTTCATATCTAGCTCTTTTTTTTCTAAATGTGGAGAAATGTAAGTGTGGCTCTTATTTTGGTGTGTTTTGCTGCATACTCTTGCCTTCATGCTGACATGAGTCAGAGCACCAATATACCAAATCAAACATGGAAATGGATGTTATTACTACACAGCTATCTGGTTCCTTGTCATCTCCCTGTTTCCTTGTTCCTTGTCATGTCAACACAAGCGGCAGTGAATAAAACAGGAAAAGAAGCGCGATGCATTGCCCTGTGTCTTTCTGCATCACTTGTGAGTTGTCAGGATCCAACAGGAGCCAGTGTGTTGGAGCTGATTTTGCCACTAAAGCTCTTTTGCATTTGGAGTAGTAAGGACATGATGGTACCTGAAAAGAGATGCTTCTAAATGTTTTGTTCACTGGCTGTGATCGCTCTTAGCTAAATGTGAGATGGGCCTAATAGACTGTGTTTACATGGACCTGATATATAACTTCATTATTATGACTATTAGGTGATTAGAATTATTATCATTAAACTCTACGAAGGTTTGGCAGAGAAGCTAAGAAAGAGCAAAGCCACTTGCAGTTGACTTACTTCTCTAAATAAGTGTTTCGGAAATGACTTCAAAATAAAAGTAGCTCAAAGTGGTCTTGAAAAGGTTATGCTTTTACTTTGAAAAATACACTGGAAGAGTCTCTGCAGGACTGGGAGGTGTTGACAAACTGTGCAGGATGAATACCAAGTGCCGTCTTTCCATCTTCAGCTCACTAACTCATGGCGTGAGCGGTCATTCTCTGTCTCCACAGAAAACTACACTCACATTTCATTCATGGATGAAAAATGTAATGGTTTAGTTCACGTTTTATCTGAGTATGAGCGATTAATGACACAAAACTGCCGTCAGTTCACAGACTGATCCTCTGCAGACAGCCGCTCAGCTGTCACTCTCTCTGGGCAGCATGGATCAGCTGTTCCTCCGCCACACAGATCGGTATTTACAATATCTGAATGTAGATGCAGTTAAATCAAAGTCGTGCCTGCGCAGGTAGCCTACAGCTGTCTGAAAATAGGATACGGCGTGTACATGGCACTGATCCTGTTCTCTTTTGGAGTTCTCCAGGTAGCAAAACTGGGTTCCTCAAAACTGGGATACTGTAATATCCCGGTTTCTGAAGATGTATACATGCACAAAGAGAAACCAGGATACTCAAGTCATAGAAGTCTTTGTCTTCTGCTTCCAAATGACCAACACTGCCCCTGTGCATCATCAGCCCCACTTTATGCAAAGTTGAGAAACTCTACAGCCCTGCTGAGTCCATCCAGGACATGTAGTGATGAACCCCTCTGTCAATAAGAATACACAATTAAATAAAATACATGTTTGATAAGACAGGGTTCAGATGACTTCTGATTGTCCACTGAGCTGTCTGTGAGGTGTAAAGTGAGCTGAGACATATTTTACATCACTGTGGCTGCAGGGAGATGAGGGATGATTTAGTAAAAGACCAATGTGATCAAAGAAATGCATGCACTAATTATGGACCTTAACCAGCTGCAGTTAATGCTTAAATGCTGACAACACAACTATTTACTTTCCATTATCAGCCATTTCCACTTTAATGGTAAATTTCATACTAGCTATGCCTTCTAGGTATTAGACTGGATGGAGACTAGATTAATGCCTTTTCTCCCTCATCAAGTGAAATTCCTCCTTGAAACAGAAACATTGGTTTACTGTTCAGGTTTGATTGAATTGACTTCATGGTTCCTATTATTTATGTATGAAGTTTTATCTATGAAAATGTTGTGATTTTCCCAAAGGTCTCATCTCCCAGGTGTGTAGTGATTCCTGTAGAAGATGGTCCAGTCTTTATTTATCCTCCAATTCTTTAAGAACTTGTTTTAAACAAAGACATGTGAGACCATCTCACTCTTCTTCTGCTGCTTTCTCAGGGAGGGGTTATTGTCAAATGAGCTGAAGAAGAAGAGCAGATTTGACCATTTTCTCTGGTCCAACACAATGATGCATTGTGAGACAATAATTCCATTTTCCTCTGCAGTGTGAGGGGTCATTAGTGGTTAGGGTAGGCAATTCACTAGTGTTATTGGATAACTTTTCAGTAATTTTTGGCATCCTAGAAAAAGGGTTTTATACTGATTATCTGCAAATATCCTGCAATGCATCTCCTAAAAATATCTTAGACCATCTCTGGAATCTGAGCCATCAGAAATCAAGACACAACCCCCATTTTCTCCCATTGCTTTGTCGGTGGCGTGTAAATGTGTGTTTGAACAGGATTAGCGAATACTGACAACCAATTCTCCTTAGCAACCTCTGCCATCAGTGTGTAAATGGATAGGTGTGACCTAGGGCTGGGAAATTCATTGCAAATAAGATTAAATCGCAGTATAGCCGGCTGTAATTTTTTAAATCACAGAAGTTGCAATATTTCTTTAACTTGAAATGTGTCAAAATAGCAGTTTTATGAATCATATTTTTGCAGCGGCAGAGATTTTATGCACATTATGCAAACAATCCAGTGTCAATGTTTTCATAATGGTTTACAAAAATCCTCCTTTTTGTGTTTTATGTTTTTTTTTTTTTAATCAAAATGAATGACATAAAAATGATAATACCCTTAAACAAAGCAAATCACATTACATTTCCAAAATAAGCAAAAATAGTTATCTCATTCGGGCTAAAACTGATGAAGACTAGCGTTCCTTCACCAAAGTCATACCGCAGCTGTGATCAGATGGTAGCCGGCCTCACCTCCTCGACCCCAGCCTCCTCCTTTATAGACTAAAGCTCCACCTCCTCCACCACAGCCTCCTCCTTTATAGACTAAAGCTCCACCTCCTCCACTCCAGCCTCCTGCTTTATAGACTAAAGCTCCACCTCCTCCACCCCAGCCTCCTCCTTTATAGACTAAAGCTCCACCTCCTCCACCCCAGCCTCCTCCTTTATAGACTAAAGCTCCACCTCCTCCACCCCAGCCTCCTCCTTTATAGAATAAAGCTCCACCTCCTCCACTCCAGCCTCCTCCTTTATAGACCAAAGCTCCACCTCCTCCACCCCAGCCTCCTCCTTTATAGACTAAAGCTCCACCTCCTCCACCCCAGCCTCCTCCTTTATAGAATAAAGCTCCACCTCCTCCACTCCAGCCTCCTCCTTTATAGACTAAAGCTCCACCTCCTCCACCCCAGTCTCCTCCTTTATAGAATAAAGCTCCACCTCCTCCACTCCAGCCTCCTCCTTTATAGACTAAAGATCCACCTCCTCCACCCCAGCCTCCTCTTTATAGACTAAAGCTCCACCTCCTCCCCCCCAGCCTCCTCCTTTATAGACTAAAGCTCCACCTCCTCCACCCCAGCCTCCTCCTTTATTACTTAAAGCTCATCCTCCTCCACCCCAGCCTCCTCCTTTATAGACTTAAGCTCCACCCCAGCCTCCTCCTTTATAGACTTAAGCTCCACCCCAGCCTCCTCCTTTATAGACTAAAGCTCCACCCCAGCCTCCTCCTTTATAGACTAAAGCTCCACCTCCTCCACCCCAGCCTCCTCCTTTATAGACTTAAGCTCCACCCCAGCCTCCTCCTTTATAGACTAAAGCTCCACCCCAGCCTCCTCCTTTATAGACTAAAGCTCCACCTCCTCCACCCCAGCCTCCTCTTTATAGACTAAAGCTCCACCTCCTCCACCCCAGCCTCCTCCTTTATAGACTAAAGCTCCACCTCCTCCACCCCAGCCTCCTCTTTATAGACTAAAGCTCAACCTCCTCCACCCCAGCCTCCTCCTGTATAGACTAAAGCTCCACCTCCTCCACCCCAGCCTCCTCCTTTATAGACCAATGCTCCACCTCCTCCACCCCAGCCTCCTCCTATATAGCTTAAAGCTCCACCTCCTCCACCCCAGCCTCCTCCTTTATAGACCAATGATCCACCTCTTCCACCCCAGCCTCCTCCTTTATAGCTTAAAGCGCCACCTCCTCCCCCCCAGCCTCCTCTTTATAGACTAAAGCTCCACCTCCTCCACCCCAGCCTCCTCTTTATAGACTAAAGCTCCACCTCCTCCACCCCAGCCTCCTCCCTTATAGACTAAAGCTCCACCTCCTCCATCCAAGCCTCCTCCTTTATTACTTAAAGCTCATCCTCCTCCACCCCAGCCTCCTCCTTTATAGCTTAAAGCTCCACCTCCTCCACCCCAGCCTCCTCCTTTATAGACTAAAGCTCCACCCGAGCCTCCTCCTTTATAGACCAAAGCTCCACCTCCTCCTTTATAGACTAAAGCTCCACCTCCTCCACCCCAGCCTCCTCCTTTATAGACTAAAGCTCCACCCCAGCCTCCTCCTTTATAGACCAAAGCTCCACCTCCTCCTTTATAGACTAAAGCTCCACCTCCTCCACCCCAGCCTCCTCCCTTATAGACTAAAGCTCCACCTCCTCCATCCAAGCCTCCTCCTTTATTACTTAAAGCTCATCCTCCTCCACCCCAGCCTCCTCCTTTATAGCTTAAAGCTCCACCTCCTCCACCCCAGCCTCCTCCTTTATAGACTAAAGCTCCACCCGAGCCTCCTCCTTTATAGACCAAAGCTCCACCTCCTCCTTTATAGACTAAAGCTCCACCTCCTCCACCCCAGCCTCCTCCTTTATAGACTAAAGCTCCACCCCAGCCTCCTCCTTTATAGACTAAAGCTCCACCTCCTCCACCCCAGCCTCCTCTTTATAGACTAAAGCTCAACCTCCTCCACCCCAGCCTCCTCCTGTATAGACTAAAGCTCCACCTCCTCCACCCCAGCCTCCTCCTTTATAGACCAATGCTCCACCTCCTCCACCCCAGCCTCCTCCTATATAGCTTAAAGCTCCACCTCCTCCACCCCAGCCTCCTCCTTTATAGACCAATGCTCCACCTCCTCCACCCCAGCCTCCTCCTTTATAGCTTAAAGCGCCACCTCCTCCCCCCCAGCCTCCTCTTTATAGACTAAAGCTCCACCTCCTCCACCCCAGCCTCCTCTTTATAGACCAAAGCTCCACCTCCTCCACCCCAGCCTCCTCCCTTATAGACTAAAGCTCCACCTCCTCCATCCAAGCCTCCTCCTTTATTACTTAAAGCTCATCCTCCTCCACCCCAGCCTCCTCCTTTATAGCTTAAAGCTCCACCTCCTCCACCCCAGCCTCCTCCTTTATAGACTAAAGCTCCACCCGAGCCTCCTCCTTTATAGACTAAAGCTCCACCTCCTCCTTTATAGACTAAAGCTCCACCTCCTCCACCCCAGCCTCCTCCTTTATAGACTAAAGCTCCACCTCCTCCACCCCAGCCTCCTCCTTTATAGACTAAAGCTCCACCTCCTCCACCCCAGCCTCCTCCTGTATAGACTAAAGCTCCACCTCCTCCACCCCAGCCTCCTCCTTTATAGACCAATGCTCCACCTCCTCCACCCCAGCCTCCTCCTATATAGCTTAAAGCTCCACCTCCTCCACCCCAGCCTCCTCCTTTATAGACTAAAGCTCCACCTCCTCCACCCCAGCCTATTCCTTTATAGCTTAAAGCTCCACCTCCTCCCCCCCAGCCTCCTCCTTTATAGCTTAAAACTCTACCTCCTTCACCCCAGCCTCCTTCTTTATAGACTAAAGCTCCACCTCCTCCACCCCAGCCTCCTCCTTTATTACTTAAAGCTCATCCTCCTCCACCCCAGCCTCCTCCTTTATAGCTTAAAGCTCCACCTCCTCCACCCCAGCCTCCTCCTTTATAGCTCAAAACTCCACCTCCTCTACCCCAGCCTCCTCCTTTATAGCTTAAAGCTTGTTGCGCTCTCATATCCAGATTCATGTTACTATGGATGAATAGCTTCTGAATAATTTCATTGTTTTCAGTACACATGGTCTTATTTATGGAATTATTTATTGCTTGAATTTGTTTGAAAAATTCATAAGATTGACCCAAGAATAATCGCATATGAAATCGCAATTAGATTATTTTTGCAAATCGTTCAGCTCTAGTGTGACCTGCAGTGTAAAAGTGTAAAAGAGTAGTCAGATGACTAGAAAAATGCGAATCAAGCTCAAGTCCATTTACCTCATCAAACTGTTCTCAGTGTGCATTAAGGTGCTTCCACTTAGCAGGAAGGACTGTCACTAGGTGTCATGAGGCCTTAAATTGACATGAATCTGTTCATTTGTTGTATAATTGGGGTTTAACAAGACTAGGTAAAAACCTAGTTTATGGCTGATAGCAGCTATCTGGGATGCTTGTTGAAATGTCTGACTGAAATGTGTGTTCTGGCAGAGTGATGTTATCATGATTGTTAGTGGTTTATTAATTTAGCCAAAGGTATAGTAAGTGGTTACTGAAATGTAAAATGCTACATATTGCCCTCTTTCTCTGTCTGGCTATGTGTTGTTCTGCTATAAGGCCGAGCTAACATTCGGCTAGTCCACAAGCTTTCACACGACAAGTTCCCTTTTCCCCCTAAACTATCACATAATCATGCCAAAACAGCTCAGCAGAGGAGTAAAAACATCTTTCCCAACATGAAAAGCTTATAGGGTTGTTTTAGTCTTTGTCATACATAAATGTGGCCCAGTTCTGGTGAAACAGAGGCTAAAGCTATATCTGAGTATTTAGAGCAGTGGAGGCAGCCATTAGAGAGCTTTCAGCACAAGTAAACCCCGCCTGCAAAGCAACTCTGTATGCATGGCTCTAGTTAACAACATGGAAGCAGCCATTAGAGACAGCAGAACAAGCAAATGCAACTCTGTTATGTTAGGCCATTGGAAGCCATATGTAGGGCTGACCTCAGCAGTCAGCCAAAAACAACAACTTCATCCCCCTGCCTGCTCACTTTAGTTTAGGTTTAGTTTATTGAGACAAAAATGCCACACAAGGATGAAACATATTATATATAAACATGAAATTGAATGAAAACATACACATGGACACAAGAATTGTGGAAAAAATCCAACTTTCCAAGACAAAACAAGCAATTTCTCCAAATGTGAAATAAAAACTCAAAATCCCATGAGCCCTCAGTTCCCTAAGTAAAAAGAAGTCCAATGAGGGTCAGTCAGTTCCTCAGTCTCCAGTCCAGATCCAGATCAGGGTTTGGCTGCTGGAGTGTGGAGAGAGAATGGCTTCTGTAAAGGTCAGGGGTCAGCAACCTTTTCTGTTGAGCCATTTATCTGACCTGTTTCCAGAAAATCTTTGAAGAACATATTTGAATCTTCCAGTGAAGGTGATGCAGTCGATTGTCATGTCTATGAACTGACTGATAAAGGTCTGTGGTCATCCATTAATATGTTCAATCACACTGATTATTCTCCAGGTATTTTACTTACTTTGCATTTTACTCTGGATTTTCATTTTGATGCATTTATGGATTTAAGAAAGAACTCTGCACATATTTCATTATTTTTATAACTGCTATTATCAGTCAGGATTATTTTAGAGAGTCAGAGTTCATGTAGGATATTGTAGTAGCCGACTGTTCACATACAGAATAAATCTTCTCTACCTCATCTCCTCGCTCTAAGCTAATGTCTGTCTGTTTACATCACATATAGGAATGCAGGAGGAAAGACGTGTTTGAGCCCTTTCATTAAAGAACAGCATCCACGATCACCAGGTCTCAGACTTCAGCAACAACACCATCAGAGGGACAAACATGAACATTCACAGTAATCAGTCAGAGGATCCAGGAGAGAGGAGAATCAGCTGTTTACTTAATCCCTCACTCTGGTGACAGCTGTGAGTCAGCACCATGGACAGCTCCACATGTCAGCACCACGGATAGCAGCATGGACAGCACCACTGACAGCACCACAGATCAGCACCTTGGACAGCACCACAGGTCAGCACCATGGAGAGAACCACATGTCAGCACCACTGACAGCACCACATGTCAGCACCATGGACAGCACCACAGGTCAGCAACACTGACAGCACCACTGACCACAGCACATGTCAGCACCATGGACAGCTCCACATGTCAGCACCACTGACAGCACCACATGTCAGCACCATGGAGATAACCACATGTCAGCACCATGGACAGCACCACAGGTCAGCACCATGGACAGAACCACATGTCAGCACCACTGACAGCACCACATGTCAGCACCATGGACAGCAACACAGGTCAGCACCATGGAGAGAACCACATGTCAGCACCATGGACAGCACCACAGGTCAGCACCATGGACAGAATCACATGTCAGCACCACTGACAACACCATGGACAGCACCACATGTCAGCACCATGGACAGCTCCACATGTCAGCACCACTGACAACACCACAGGTCAGCACCATGGACACCATCACATGTCAGCACCACGGACAGTGCCATTTGTCAGCACCATGGTAAGCACTACATGTCAGCATCACGGACAGCACCATGTGTCAGCACCATGGACAGCACCACATGTAACCACCATGGTCAGCACCATGGACAGCACCACGGACAGCACCACATGTCAGCAGCATGGACAGCACCACATGTAACCACCATGGACAGCTTCACATGTCAGCACCATGGACAGCTCCACATGTCAGCACCACAGACAGCTCCATATTAACACACAACAAACATCAACAATCTCTTCTTTTATATCACAAATGTCCACTCCTACCATTTACTTTACTTTCTTTATACCAAAATATTTAAACCATCATCAAATTTATCGATATTCTAAATGATAGACTTCGATGAATGAAGACTTCACAGCAGCAGAGAGAAGAAATACAGGGACACTGGAGCGTACCTGTTTATAAATTTAGAGATCTTTGGCCTAGTTTCTCCCTTTCTTTACCTGTCTGATGCTGTTCAGTGAGGACCTTTCTTAGTTTTAAATGTTGTCTTTTACATAATTACCTCTTTTCTCTGCTGACACTACTGTAGCATCTAATGGACGCACTGTTTAATATGAGACCAATCAAAGTTGATGGTATCTTTCACATCTCCTCTTGCTGTGCTAAACCAGACTGCAGATTTAAAACGTAACTCCTATGATTTTAAAACAACTCGCGTGATGTGCACAAAACTCCTGATGCATGATGCACACTTACGGTGATAATTTACAAATAAACATATAAGTGAATGTAAAAAAGCTGCACATTTCAGATAAAATATGCAAAACTTTCTCAATGCAGATTTTTTCATGCTAAGAAAAATTTCCTTTCTTTAATTTTTAGGCACCGCTGCAGAGAGACACTCAGGAGGAGCAGAAGAACCACATGTGGCTCTGGAGCTGCAGGTTGCTGACCCCTGGTGTGGGTGAATGGCAGCTGCTGAGGATGAATCTGAAGCTTTGCAGAGGTTTTTGTAGAGCTGCAGTGGTTAATAGAGGGTGATGCAGTGGGAGGGATTGAACCACCTCACTTGTTTTTAACCGCAGCGTTGTTGCTCCAAGCTTGAGGCACTGCTCCTCTCTCTACTCTGTTTCTCTGGCTGGAAAATACACAGAGAACTGAATGGAGGGAATGATGAGCGAATGGTGAGTAGACGGAGGGGAGCGGGTGTGAATGTGGTGGGGGGGTGTGGCCATGAGGATCAGGTTGTCACAACATGCATTCAGGAGTTTAGTGCAAGTCTGAAAACACTAGGACTGCTTAATCATGGCTAAAATCACAGTTACTATTATTCTGATTCAGAATAAGTTCACAGTTATTAAACATGTTTACTCTGACTTTAAAACATCTGCATCCAAGTGTGGATTTTAAAAGATTTCAATAACAAACTCTGATTAACTTAACATCTTTCCATGTCTGAGTCTTGACAATCAGACTCATTTGATATGACTGAGGTTGATTTTTTTGCTAACCAGCTAATGCCTCTGTCATCCTGCCATGGCTCCCCCTGCTCCTCACTTAAATTAAAGTGAGAGCTGTTATGGTGGGAGGGGCAGAGGAAGAAATGGTTGGCTTCATTCAAACCAGAAATGATGGAACCTTAAATGATGAACATGATGGGCAGCACAGTTATCACCTCGCTTTCATTATCATTTGGAGATCACACTCTGAGTCAAATTAACACTTGATTTAAGACATTAAAGGTCTTATTGTTGACTCATTCTTGCATGGCCACCAGCCAATAGCATCCTTCCACAGTTCCCAGCATGTTAAATGAATTCAGCAGCTCAGAAACACGATGACTACTTAAGGAAAGGACACAAAAGGAGAACGTAGCTCCTCGTATAGGGCGTCTGGGCCGCTGACAGAGAATACGATGGTGAAAGAGCCTTCTAGTGAAAAACGAGAATAACTAAACCACTGTTATGTTTTTAGGCAGAAGCTCTTGTTTGGGTGACTCTCAGAGAGCACACACATAAACGTGAAGGCTCGCTGCTTCAAAAATATCTGAAGGTCATGTCACAGCTGCTAAATATCTGGAAATGTTTTTCTATCATCACGACCTCTAATTGTCCACAGCAGCTGACCTTCAGTGGAGAGGTTGCTCATCTCAGACTAAATTAACTGAATGGCTGAAGGCTTTCAGACCTCCACGCTCACATTATTCACATCCTTCTGCTGCTGTAAACACAGAGCTAGATCTCATCGTCCCATTTGCCTTTTTTAATCAGAGTCGTTGTTTTCTTTTTGGAGTTCTCTGCTCCAGGGTCGTCACGATATCAAAATTTAAATTTCAGCACCCTCTTGTCATAAAGCAAACAAGATCAATACTTGATTTAAGGCAGCAAATATAGAAGTCTTAAGGCAGTCACACACCAAGGGCAGCATGAATAAACAGCACAAAACTGATCATAATTCAAAGTAAATCTCCACATGCTTTCACATCAGGAACAAGGTGATATTCTGAATAGATGATGTACATTCTGAAACCATTCACAGGGGGTCTGCAGGATTTACACTACTGGAACCAACAAACTCACTAAAACAGAAGATGAACGGACTAATGCAGGGTTTCTGAATTTCTTGTCCAGGTATGTGCATAAAGGCGTGGTCAATGTTACGTTATTTCTCTGTGTCATTATCAGCGCTCCTTGATTCAGGCTGTTTTGGCCAACTTTTCATTTATTCTATAAATGAACGCATCATTGATATTATTAAAGCCAGGCATTCATTTATCAAAGTCAAACATGAACCCTGAGTTGTACGGCTGCCTTGGAGATGACTTTCAGCCTGGTCGTCATTAGTCGCCAGTGAACAGGAGGACAAAACGGCAGATCACGGCCCGCCCATCTGCTCCTGACTAGTCCCAGGGATCCCTGACATCTTTGATTTTTTGGATGAAATGGCTGCACACTGTTCCAGAGTGAGAGCAGAACCATGAACTCCTACTGTCACTGTTTTTAATCATCATGAAAACAGCAGCAGTGATGTTCTACTGTACCTTCCTGATAACAAAGGAACGTGCTACCTGCAGACCTGAATATTTGTTCTGTTTTAGCTGCTAGTTGTGTCTCCTGGTGGTGCCACTTCTGTTTGACACTTTTCTCTCATTTTTTTGCCCCTTTTCACGCATTTTTGCCACTTTTCACAGATTTTTCACCACTTTTTGCCAATTTAAGCTACCTTTTCTCATTTAACACCACTTGTTTCCACATTTTTTGCCATTTTTTTTTTGCGACTCTTGACTGCTTTTTGCCCATTTTAGTCACTTTTCTCTCATTTTTTTTGCCACTTTTTTTTGTGTCAAGTTTGGACCATTTTGGCCCCTTTTTACCATTGTTTACCACTTTTTGCCCATTTAAGCTGCCTTTTGCCATTAAATACCACTTGTTTTCTATTTCTTTGCTCTATTTTGACACTCTTGACTGCTATTTGCCCAATTTTGTCACTTTTTTTTCCCATTTTTTGCCATGTCTCTGCCCCTTTTGGACCATTTTTGCCACCTTTAACTTATTTTCATTGCTACTTTAAGTGGATTTTGCTACTTTCACCACTTAGATTGTGGCTCTTGCTGAGGTATTTTCCAACAGTTTGGCTCTTTGGTTGAGCAGAGTTCAGTAACACTGTCTCAGACCATCAGAAAAGTGTGAACACAGAAATTATACATGAGGGTCTAAGTCAGGCCTATTCAATCAGCGGCCCGGGGGCCACATGCAGCCCAGAACCAACCTCCAAGTGGCCCAGCCTGTGGTCATGCCAGAGAAGCAGAGTGAAACCTGTTTTGCAGGTTTTCATAAATTCCCACAGTATTTCAGACTGTGAATGCAACACTCTGCATAGCCTAGCAACAGTCTACCCACAATGCACTGTGTTGTTTTGAAGCATTGCTAGTGATGCTGACAGAAGTAGCCCCATGATACCGAGTATAAAACATGTCCGTGCCAACTGTAGCTACAACTGTGCAGGTTTAGCTTTAATGCAGTTTAAGATATGCCTGGGTAAGATGTGACCAAACTTACTATCTACAGAATTTCATTTTATTTTGTCATTCTATTTATTCTATTATTATTCAAGTGAAAAAAACATTTCTGCTACCTCAGGTTATGTTCAAACACAGCTCTGTTGTTGTGTTTCTATGCAGCTTTTCATGTTTGCTTTTGTCCTGCATTTATTATTATTATTATTATTATTATTATCATTATTCAAATTGAACTGTATTGGTTTGAATTTCTACATTTTTAGCTACTTACTGGGAGCTGAAGATGCCTGGCCTGGCTACATTTTTTGATTTTGAAATTTGGCCAGTTAAATCTGTAATTGAATAGCCCTGGTCTAAGTGTTTTAAACCATTCCCTCACACAGTGTGAGCTGAGCTCCTTACAGAGGAGTAAAGTCAGGGAGCGGTGGTTGGCAGTGCGGCAGCAAATACGACTGAGGATCTGAATTTTTCATTGTTTTTTTTTTTTTTTTTTTTGGTTCTGGTACTTTTGCCTCCATCAATGATTAAAAAGAGAGATTGTATTGTTTAAAGAACATGGTAGAATGATGAAAATCTTGACAACTTTCGCTTAAAGAAAAGATCAACAACACTTCTGTAGAACCCCAAGTGTGCCTCTGTTGGCCTGTGGCGCTGGTAAATAAATCAGCTTCCTCTGAGATAGAGATCTGCAGGGCAAACGGCGCCGCTCAGACGGCCTCTTTTTGTTTACTTTGACTGAAAGTGAGCTCTTGTGAAGGTACGTCTCCTCCCTGTTCAAGGTCTGCCCGTGCTCCGTGTTCACACCCCGACCTATCGACAATCTGATCCACAACAATGCAGGGAGGATGAGCATAAATATAGCAGCACTCTGGCTGGTATCATATTATGCTGTCTGCTCTCTTTATGCTCAAAGCTCGCTGTTTTTAAAGGAATACATCGTTCTGAAAACGCAGAGATGTTCTGCAGTGCAGGCAGGAAACCATGTCTAAATAAACCAGCAGTTTAACCAGGGATGCAAGAAAGTGTCCAGGAGATCAACATCTCCTCTTTAATGCACTTCTTTTCCACTCATTTATGTCAGTTATGCCGTTACAAACACAGGCCTAAAGTGCTTCCTCTAATGTTTCCACTATAAAATAACCAAACCTGATCTAACTAGAGAATTACTTTAAATATATAATATGAAGATATATAAAATGATTATTTCCATGGATCTTTGGCAGCAAGCTCACAGTAAGAGTAAAGACATTACATCCTAAGTTCATGCACCAACCTCAGCTCAGTAGAAGCTAGTCAGCCACCCTGCTGTTTGATACGCCGTCTGAGGCTAAAGATGCCGTCAGATTAGAAATCTGGATCAGAGCAAGGTTATATTAGTGCAGGATTTTACATTTCCTTTTCACTTCCTGTGTTCGGCTTCAGTTTGTCTTAGTTTATACTGCTGGGTTGTTAGTTTAGGTTAGTTTGTCTTAGTTTATACTGCTGGGTTGTTAGTTTAGGTTAGTTTGTCTTAGTTTATACTGCTGGGTTGTTAGTTTAGATTAGTTTGTCTTAGTTTATACTGCTGGGTTGTTAGTTTAGATTAGTTTGTCTTAGTTTATACTGCTGGGTTGTTAGTTTAGGTTATTATTTCTTAGTTTATACTGCTGGGTTGTTAGTTTAGATTAGTTTGTCTTAGTTTATACTGCTGGGTTGTTAGTTTAGATTAGTTTGTCTTAGTTTATACTGCTGGGTTGTTAGTTTAGGTTAGTTTGTCTTAGTTTATACTGCTGGGTTGTTAGTTTAGGTTAGTTTGTCTTAGTTTATACTGCTGGGTTGTTAGTTTAGATTAGTTTGTCTTAGTTTATACTGCTGGGTTGTTAGTTTAGGTTAGTTTGTCTTAGTTTATACTGCTGGGTTGTTAGTTTAGGTTAGTTTGTCTTAGTTTATACTGCTGGGTTGTTAGTTTAGGTTAGTTTGTCTTAGTTTATACTGCTGGGTTGTTAGTTTAGGTTATTATTTCTTAGTTTATACTGCTGGGTTGTTAGTTTAGGTTAGTTTGTCTTAGTTTATACTGCTGGGTTGTTAGTTTAGGTTATTATTTCTTAGTTTATACTGCTGGGTTGTTAGTTTAGGTTAGTTTGTCTTAGTTTATACTGCTGGGTTGTTAGTTTAGGTTAGTTTGTCTTAGTTTATACTGCTGGGTTGTTAGTTTAGGTTAGTTTGTCTTAGTTTATACTGCTGGGTTGTTAGTTTAGGTTATTATTTCTTAGTTTATACTGCTGGGTTGTTAGTTTAGGTTAGTTTGTCTTAGTTTATACTGCTGGGTTGTTAGTTTAGGTTATTATTTCTTAGTTTATACTGCTGGGTTGTTAGTTTAGGTTAGTTTGTCTTAGTTTATACTGCTGGGTTGTTAGTTTAGGTTATTTTTTCTTAGTTTATACTGCTGGGTTGTTAGTTTAGATTAGTTTGTCTTAGTTTATACTGCTGGGTTGTTAGTTTAGATTAGTTTGTCTTAGTTTATACTGCTGGGTTGTTAGTTTAGATTAGTTTGTCTTAGTTTATACTGCTGGGTTGTTAGTTTAGATTAGTTTGTCTTAGTTTATACTGCTGGGTTGTTAGTTTAGATTAGTTTGTCTTAGTTTATACTGCTGGGTTGTTAGTTTAGATTAGTTTGTCTTAGTTTATACTGCTGGGTTGTTAGTTTAGGTTAGTTTGTCTTAGTTTATACTGCTGGGTTGTTAGTTTAGGTTAGTTTGTCTTAGTTTATACTGCTGGGTTGTTAGTTTAGATTAGTTTGTCTTAGTTTATACTGCTGGGTTGTTAGTTTAGGTTATTATTTCTTAGTTTATACTGCTGGGTTGTTAGTTTAGATTAGTTTGTCTTAGTTTATACTGCTGGGTTGTTAGTTTAGGTTAGTTTGTCTTAGTTTATACTGCTGGGTTGTTAGTTTAGGTTATTATTTCTTAGTTTATACTGCTGGGTTGTTAGTTTAGGTTAGTTTGTCTTAGTTTATACTGCTGGGTTGTTAGTTTAGGTTATTATTTCTTAGTTTATACTGCTGGGTTGTTAGTTTAGATTAGTTTGTCTTAGTTTATACTGCTGGGTTGTTAGTTTAGGTTAGTTTGTCTTAGTTTATACTGCTGGGTTGTTAGTTTAGGTTATTATTTCTTAGTTTATACTGCTGGGTTGTTAGTTTAGGTTATTATTTCTTAGTTTATACTGCTGGGTTGTTAGTTTAGGTTAGTTTGTCTTAGTTTATACTGCTGGGTTGTTAGTTTAGGTTATTATTTCTTAGTTTATACTGCTGGGTTGTTAGTTTAGGTTATTATTTCTTAGTTTATACTGCTGGGTTGTTAGTTTAGGTTAGTTTGTCTTAGTTTATACTGCTGGGTTGTTAGTTTAGATTAGTTTGTCTTAGTTTATACTGCTGGGTTGTTAGTTTAGGTTATTATTTCTTAGTTTATACTGCTGGGTTGTTAGTTTAGGTTAGTTTGTCTTAGTTTATACTGCTGGGTTGTTAGTTTAGGTTATTATTTCTTAGTTTATACTGCTGGGTTGTTAGTTTAGATTAGTTTGTCTTAGTTTATACTGCTGGGTTGTTAGTTTAGATTAGTTTGTCTTAGTTTATACTGCTGGGTTGTTAGTTTAGGTTATTATTTCTTAGTTTATACTGCTGGGTTGTTAGTTTAGGTTATTTTTTCTTAGTTTATACTGCTGGGTTGTTAGTTTAGATTAGTTTGTCTTAGTTTATACTGCTGGGTTGTTAGTTTAGGTTATTTTTTCTTAGTTTATACTGCTGGGTTGTTAGTTTAGATTAGTTTGTCTTAGTTTATACTGCTGGGTTGTTAGTTTAGGTTATTTTTTCTTAGTTTATACTGCTGGGTTGTTAGTTTAGGTTATTTTTTCTTAGTTTATACTGCTGGGTTGTTAGTTTAGGTTAGTTTGTCTTAGTTTATACTGCTGGGTTGTTAGTTTAGGTTATTATTTCTTAGTTTATACTGCTGGGTTGTTAGTTTAGGTTAGTTTGTCTTAGTTTATACTGCTGGGTTGTTAGTTTAGGTTATTATTTCTTAGTTTATACTGCTGGGTTGTTAGTTTAGGTTATTTTTTCTTAGTTTATACTGCTGGGTTGTTAGTTTAGGTTATTATTTCTTAGTTTATACTGCTGGGTTGTTAGTTTAGGTTATTATTTCTTAGTTTATACTGCTGGGTTGTTAGTTTAGGTTATTTTTTCTTAGTTTATACTGCTGGGTTGTTAGTTTAGGTTATTTTTTCTTAGTTTATACTGCTGGGTTGTTAGTTTAGGTTATTTTTTCTTAGTTTATACTGCTGGGTTGTTAGTTTAGATTAGTTTGTCTTAGTTTATACTGCTGGGTTGTTAGTTTAGATTAGTTTGTCTTAGTTTATACTGCTGGGTTGTTAGTTTAGGTTATTATTTCTTAGTTTATACTGCTGGGTTGTTAGTTTAGGTTAGTTTGTCTTAGTTTATACTGCTGGGTTGTTAGTTTAGGTTAGTTTGTCTTAGTTTATACTGCTGGGTTGTTAGTTTAGATTAGTTTGTCTTAGTTTATACTGCTGGGTTGTTAGTTTAGGTTATTATTTCTTAGTTTATACTGCTGGGTTGTTAGTTTAGGTTATTTTTTCTTAGTTTATACTGCTGGGTTGTTAGTTTAGGTTATTTTTTCTTAGTTCATACTGCTGGGTTGTTAGTTTAGGTTATTTTTTCTTAGTTCATACTGCTGGGTTGTTAGTTTAGGTTATTATTTCTTAGTTTATATTGCTGGGTTGTTAGTTTAGGTTATTTTTTCTTAGTTTATACTGCTGGGTTGTTAGTTTAGGTTATTATTTCTTAGTTTATACTGCTGGGTTGTTAGTTTAGGTTATTTTTTCTTAGTTTATACTGCTGGGTTGTTAGTTTAGGTTATTATTTCTTAGTTTATACTGCTGGGTTGTTAGTTTAGGTTATTTTTTCTTAGTTCATACTGCTGGGTTGTTAGTTTAGGTTATTTTTTCTTAGTTCATACTGCTGGGTTGTTAGTTTAGGTTATTTTTTCTTAGTTCATACTGCTGGGTTGTTAGTTTAGGTTATTTTTTCTTAGTTTATACTGCTGGGTTGTTAGTTTAGGTTATTATTTCTTAGTTTATATTGCTGGGTTGTTAGTTTAGGTTATTTTTTCTTAGTTTATACTGCTGGGTTGTTAGTTTAGGTTATTTTTTCTTAGTTTATACTGCTGGGTTGTTAGTTTAGGTTATTTTTTCTTAGTTCATACTGCTGGGTTGTTAGTTTAGGTTATTTTTTCTTAGTTCATACTGCTGGGTTGTTAGTTTAGGTTATTTTTTCTTAGTTTAAACTGCTGGGTTGTTAGTTTAGGTTATTATTTCTTAGTTTATACTGCTGGGTTGTTAGTTTAGGTTATTTTTTCTTAGTTCATACTGCTGGGTTGTTAGTTTAGGTTATTTTTTCTTAGTTTAAACTGCTGGGTTGTTAGTTTAGGTTATTTTTTCTTAGTTTATACTGCTGGGTTGTTAGTTTAGGTTATTATTTCTTAGTTCATACTGCTGGGTTGTTAGTTTAGGTTATTTTTTCTTAGTTTAAACTGCTGGTTTTCGGCCAAGTTTAGTTTTCATTTTTCAGAAAGGCTTCATTTGAGTTTGGTTTTTATCATTTTTAGTTTGATTCAGATACATGTCAGGGCTGAGTGAGCATCAAATATTTAATACATATTCAAACAGGCTACACTTCACTTATCATTCATTTATTTAATGATGACTTTCGAATAAAACTTCAGACATAAATCTACCACTGTGCGAAGTCTTAACCAATCAGATCAGGTCAGTTTACTCCCACCAGACATGGGTGTAGGTGTCATTTTTTGGTAAAGCTTGGTTTTAATTTAGTTTCAGTTAAATACAAAGATTTTCACATTTTAGTGGCAGTTATTCAGTTAGTTACATTTTGTTTGACTAGTTTAAGTTCTTTAATTAGTTGTAGTTATGTAGTTACTTTTAGTTTGGCTAGTTTAAGTTATTTAGTTACTTTTAGTTTGGTTAGTTTAAGTCATTTAGTTACTTTTAGTTTGGTTAGTTTAAGTTATCAAGTTAATTTAAGTTATTCAGTAAGTTTAATTTTTTTTTAAGTTATTTAGTTTCTTTCAGTTTGGCTAGTTTAAGTTATTTAGTTAGTTCTAGTTTGGTTAGTTAAAGTAATTTAGTTACCTTTAGTTTGGATAGTTTTAGTTATTTAGTTAATTTTACTTTGGCTAGTTTAAGTTATTGAGTTAAATTTACTTTGGCAACTTTAAGTTATTTAGTTTGTTTAAGCTATAAAGTTACTTTTAGTTTGGCTGCTTTAAGTTACTTAGTTTGTTTAAGCTATAAAGTTACTTTTAGTTTGGCTGCTTTAAGTTACTTAGTTAATTTAACTTTGCCCAGTTTAAGTTATTTAGTTACTTTGGCTAGTTTGGCTTGGCTTTAGTTACTTTTGGCTAGTTTGGCTTGGTTAGTTTAGCTTATGTAGTCAGTTTAAGTTATTCAATTAGTTCTACTTTGGTAAGTTAATTTTAATTATTTAGTTAGTTCTAGTTTGGTTAGTTTTAGTTATTTAGACAGTTTTACTTTGGCTAGTTTAAGTTAATTTGTTAGTTTTAGTTTGGCTAGTTAAAGTTATGTATTTAGTTTAAGTTTGTTTAGTTTTAGTTATTTAGTTAGTTTTAGTTACATAGTTAGTTTTTGTTTGGTTAGTTTTAGTTATTTAGTTAGCTTAAGTTTGGTTAGTTGTAGTTATTTAGTTAGTCTTGGTTTGTTTAGTTTTAGTTATTTAGTTTTAGTTATATAGTTTTTGTTTGGTTAGTTTCAGTTTTTTAGTAAGTTTAAATTTGGCTAGTTTTACTTATTTAGTGAGTTTTAGTTTGGTTAGTTTTAGTTATTTAGTTTTAGTTATATAGTTTTTGTTTGGTTAGTTTCAGTTTTTTAGTAAGTTTAAATTTGGCTAGTTTTACTTATTTAGTGAGTTTTAGTTTGGTTAGTTTTAGTTATTTAGTTAGTTTAAGTTTGGTTAGTTTAAGTTATTTAGTTAGTCCTAGTTTGTTTAGTTTTAGTTATTTAGTTAGTTTTAGTTATATAGTTAGTTTTTGTTTGGTTAGTTTTTTTTTAGTTATTTTAAGTTTGGCTTGATTTAGTTATTTGGTTAGTTTTAGTTATATAGTTTTTCTTTGGTTAGTTTTAGTTATTAAGTTAGTTTTAGTTAGGTTAATTTTAGTTATTTAGTTAGCTTTAATTTGGCTAGTTGTAGTGATTTAGTTAGTTTTAGTTTGGGCAGTTTTAGTTATTTAGTTATTTAGTTAATTAGTTAGTTTAAGTTTGGTTAATTAGTTTTAGTTATTTGGTTACTTCAAGTCTGGCTAGTTGTAGTTATTTAGTTAGTTTTAGTTTGGTTATTTAGTTTTAGTTTGGTTAGTTTGTTGTAGTTATTTAGTTAGTTTTAGCTTGGTTATTTAGTTTTAGTTATTTAGTTAGTTTAAATTTCGTTAGTTTAAGTTGTTTCGTTAGTTTTAGTTTGGCTTGTTTTAGTTATTTAGTTCTTTTAGTTTGGCTTATGTTAGTTATTTAGTTAGTTTTAATTAATTATTTAGTCTCAGTGTGTTAGTTTTAGTTATTTAGACAGTTTTAGTTTGGCTAGTTTAAGTTAATCAGTCAGTTTTAGTTTGGCTAGTTTAAGTTTATTAGTCAGTTTTAGTTTGGCTAGTTTAAGTTTATTAGTCAGTTTTAGTTTGGCTAGTTTAAGTTAATTAGTCAGTTTTAGTTTGGTTAGTTTAAGTTACGTATTTAGTTTAAGTTAGTTTAGTTTGGTTAGTTTTAGTTCTTTAGTTAGTTTCAGTTTGGTTAGTTAGTTTAAGTTAGTTAGTTAGTTTTAGTCATTTAGTTAGTTTCAGTTTGGTTAGTTAGTTTAAGTTAGTTAGTTAGTTTTAGTCATTTAGTTAGTTTTAGTTTGGTTAGTTTCAGTTACTTTTAACCAATTAGTTTGATTTAGTTTGGTTAATTAGTTTTAGTTTTTTAGTTAATTTTAGTCTGGTTAGTTTTGGCTCTTTAGTTAGTTTCAGTTTGGTTAGTTTTAGTTATTTAGTTTTAGTTTGGTTACTCAGTTTTAGTTATTAAGTAAGTGAGTTATTTTGG
Organism: Cheilinus undulatus; assembly: GCF_018320785.1. Taxonomy (NCBI): domain Eukaryota; kingdom Metazoa; phylum Chordata; class Actinopteri; order Labriformes; family Labridae; genus Cheilinus; species Cheilinus undulatus. The sequence goes on along the minus strand of NC_054884.1, from coordinate 954,244 downwards.
TTAATTAGTTTAAGTTGTTTAGTTAGTTTCAGTTTGGTTAGTTTTAGTCATTTAGTTTAAGTTTGGTTACTTAGATTTAGTTATTTAGTTAGTTTTAGTTTGGTTAATTAGTTTAAGTTGTTTAGTTAGTTTCAGTTTGGTTAGTTAGATTTAATAATTTAGTTTTAGTTTGGTTAGTTTTAGTTATTTAGTTAGTTTTAGTTTGGTTAGTTAGATTTAATTATGTAGTTTTAATTTGGTAACTTAGTTTTAGTCATTTAGTTAGTTTTAGTTTGGTTAATTAGTTTTAGTTGTTTAGTTAGTTTCAGTTTGGTTAGTTAGTTTTAATTATTTAGTTTTAGTTTGGTTAGTTTTAGTTATTTAGTTAGTTTCAGTTTGGTTAGTTTTAATTATTTTGTTTTAGTTTGGTTACTTATTTTTAGTTATTTAGTTAGTTTTAGTTTGGTTAATTAGTTTTAGTCATTTAGTTAGTTTCAGTTTGGTTAGTTAGTTTAAGTTAGTTAGTTAGTTTTAGTCATTTAGTTAGTTTCAGTTTGGTTAGTTAGTTTAAGTTAGTTAGTTAGTTTTAGTTATTTAGTGAGTTTTAGTTTGGTTAATTAGTTTAAGTTGTTTAGTTAGTTTCAGTTTGGTTAGTTAGATTTAATAATTTAGTTTTAGTTTGGTTAGTTTTAGTTATTTAGTTAGTTTTAGTTTGGTTAGTTAGATTTAATTATGTAGTTTTAATTTGGGAACTTAGTTTTAGTCATTTAGTTAGTTTTAGTTTGGTTACTTAGATTTAGTTATTAAGTAAGTTTCAGTTTGGTTAGTTAGTTTTAATTATTTAGTTTTAGTTTGGTTAGTTTTAGTTATTTAGTTAGTTTTAGTTTGGTTAGTTTTAATTATTTTGTTTAAGTTTGGTTACTTATTTTTAGTTATTTAGTTAGTTTCAGTTTGGTTAGTTAGATTTAATTATGTAGTTTTAATTTGGTAACTTAGTTTTAGTCATTTAGTTAGTTTCAGTTTGGTTAGTTAGATTTAATTATTTAGTTTTAATTTGGTTACTAAGTTTTAGTCATTTAGTTAGTTTCAGTTTGGTTAGTTAGTTTAAGTTAGTTAGTTAGTTTTAGTCATTTAGTTAGTTTTAGTTTGGTTAGTTAGTTTAAGTTAGTTAGTTATTTTTAGTTATTTAGTTAGTTTCAGTTTGGTTAGTTAGTTTAATTATGTAGTTTTAATTTGGTAAGTTAGTTTTAGTCATTTAGTTAGTTTCAGTTTGGTTAGTTAGTTTAAGTTATTTTAGTTTTAGTTAATTTGGTTACTAAGTTTTAGTCATTTAGTTAGTTTCAGTTTGGTTAGTTAGTTTAAGTTAGTTAGTTAGTTTTAGTCATTTAGTTAGTTTTAGTTTGGTTAGTTAGTTTAAGTTAGTTAGTTAGTTTTAGTCATTTAGTTAGTTTCAGTTAGTTAGTTAGTTTTAGTCATTTAGTTAGTTTTAGTTTGGTTAGTTAGTTTAAGTTAGTTAGTTAGTTTTAGTCATTTAGTTAGTTTTAGTTTGGTTAGTTAGTTTAAGTTAGTTAGTTAGTTTTAGTCATTTAGTTAGTTTTAGTTTGGTTAGTTAGTTTTAGTCATTTAGTTAGTTTCAGTTTGGTTAGTTAGTTTAAGTTAGTTAGTTAGTTTTAGTCATTTAGTTAGTTTTAGTTTGGTTAGTTAGTTTAAGTTAGTTAGTTAGTTTTAGTCATTTAGTTAGTTTTAGTTTGGTTAGTTAGTTTTAGTCATTTAGTTAGTTTTAGTTTGGTTAGTTAGTTTAAGTTAGTTAGTTAGTTTTAGTCATTTAGTTAGTTTTAGTTTGGTTAGTTAGTTTAAGTTAGTTAGTAAGTTTTAGTCATTTAGTTAGTTTAAGTTAGTTAGTTAGTTTTAGTCATTTAGTTAGTTTTAGTTTAAGTTAGTTAGTTTTAGTCATTTAGTTAGTTTTAGTTTGGTTAGTTAGTTTTAGTCATTTAGTTAGTTTTAGTTTGGTTAGTTAGTTTAAGTTAGTTAGTTAGTTTTAGTCATTTAGTTAGTTTTAGTTTGGTTAGTTAGTTTTAGTCATTTAGTTAGTTTTAGTTATTCTTTTAATTTTAGTTATTTATTTATTTCTAGTTATTTAGTCAGGGTTAAGGTTTGCCTGACTTCTACAGCTTGTTTCTGCCTAACAGCAGGTGTGCTCTCTGTCCCCCTTGTTTGAAGTGTGTTAATCCCAGTCTGAGTGTTGAGAACCACAGACATGCAGAGCTTTGACAGCGTAAAAGTGTCACACTCAGTTCTGAAGCAGAATTAAAGAAGCAGCTTTTTTCAGCACATGAGGAGCTGATGTTGAGGTGACCGGTGGCTTTTTCTGATGCACCTCAGTCTTGTTTGGTGCTTCTTCACTGAACTGTCACTGGCATATAGATGTCTGTAGGACTAGTTCTTGTTGCCTTTGTTTGTTCGGTTATGTGTGGTCAGGTGTGGACTGACTGACATGCTCATGGTCCACCAGGAGTTTTCTGGAAGTCCAGAACTACTACTGAGAGAGGACTCATGTTAATGTTGGACTGATGAGCTTTCAGAGGACGTTTGTTGTTTTATTTGTTGTATTGTGTGTGTTGTGTCCTCTTCTTACTTGTTTTATGGGAGCTGATGTCCTTTCAAAGCCTTTTTCTTTCCAAGCTGTGCTTGTTTTTGTCTGATTCTTGTAGTGTTTATAGTTTTGAAATTAAATGAATATGAAGAAATAAATATTTTTGATGCAGAATTAGGCTGTCTGGCGTGTTAGGTGAATGGTTTCATGCTAGAGTTAAAGTGTCAGTGTGATCATGTTGGAGATATGTTCATGAGTGACTTCCCTGTGGAGTCTTTGCTGTAGGTTAAATTCTTCCACTTAGGCATATTTTAAGCTGTAGCACCGATGCAGCAGGGAAATGTGAAAAATAAATGAGCATGTATTTTTAGAGGGGTGAGAAAGTGATTACTGCAGAGAGTGAGCGGGCATCATCACACGTAGACGATGAAAGGACTGGAAGCTGTTCCCGCTCTTGAACTAAGTTGATAGGATCCTCTCGGGCCCTTTAGCCACTCTCTTTATGAGGTCTCCCCCCGATTTAAAGTGTCTCAAAAAGCCTCTGGATGTAGAGAGCCGTTCTCAGCAGAGGACCCTTTCCTTAAGAGCCCCTCCTCCCTTCCCCCACACGCCGCCAAACGCCCATTTAGGCAACCATGAATATGCATTTTCTCTGAGAGCGACAGCTCCCTCTTCACGGCACCTTGGAGTGGCGCTCCCAATTTACATGCACACATTAACCACGCTCTCGCCTGCGCTGTCACTGCCTTTCATGTCCAACCCCGTTAGGACCGCTGCGGTCTCTGATGGGGGAGGAGGGGGCGTTGGCTGGGGTGGATTGAGCCGGGCTGGCTTGACTTGAAGTGATTGTGTGCGAGCAGGCAAAATAGTTGCAGCAGCCAAGCAGAGTGGCAGATAGACAGATAAAGTCATGGCTGACCTCTACTGAGTGTGCATGAATGCAAGGTCGGACTGAAGGCAGCACGCCACGTGCAGCTACATGCCCGCCACATCCCTCATGCAGCCCCCCAGCAACCATGAGGAAAGGACTGCTGGTCAGGAATATCAACCACAGATCACACCTGGGTATTTTTAAGATGAATGGTAGCATTGCATACATGCATCAGTAGTTCCTTTGTTAAAGAAATAATTCAGAATCAGGCAGATAAGCTTTAATAGGATTCACATCAAATCAAATCATATTCATATATGTTTGAGATTTCTTTTTTATCACAGCAACAGAATAAGTCCTTGAACACCAAATATTGATAATTTTTTTGTTTCTAAATATCAAAGATTGCAGACAAACTCCTAAAAGGTTGGCAGAAGGGCAGAAAGTGGCTGGAACTGGCAGGAGCGAGCTTTGTCTGAGGGCTTCCTTTACTCTTCGCCAAGTACTCCCTCTTTTCCAAATCATACCAATCTGTGCCGCGTAGACATTGCCTGCTCCCTTTTGGTTCAAAATAGGATTAAACATCTTGAAGTTTCTGTACTTTTTGTGACCACTGATATGCATGATATTTAGGAGGACAGAACATTTTGACAACCCTAACAAACAGACATAAAGCTAATGTTTTTGGACTGTTTAGAACGTATGTAGGAGATTTCTGATTTTTTTCGTTACAAAATAAAAAATAAGCCATTTGTTCATAATCTTTAAAGGCCAAGTGATTGTCCATATTCCATGTCTGTCCTCAGGTGGATCCATCATACCAAGTTTCAGTGAGCGGGCCAATCAGCATCATTTGAACAGAATGAGGCAGTAGCTGCAGACATGGTTTAGTTAAAGAGACTGCAAGTCTGTGAAGAGATTAGCATGGATGCAGCTGTAGCAGCAGTTTGATCAGAACTGATGCTGTCCTCAGTGGAAAAGATGTCTTTGCTCCAGCAAGAGTTTAATTTACCAACTGGCTCCAGTGACAGTGAAGAATCCTGGATTGGTGTGACATTGCCTGCCTGCAAGCGGCTAGAATCTAACTTGCTCCTTTAGGCTCTGAATGTGACTGACAGGAAGTGTTCAACCACTCTCCAGATTTGTTTTAAGGTTCTATCCTTCCCAGAACCACCCCTTCCTGGTGTGCTGCTTGGATGGATGTAAAATTTATCCTCTGCCATATATATGCGAGACAGTTAAACGGTCATGTCAAGTTCCTGTATTGGGTATTTATTTTTATTGCTGTGGTATCAAACAGGCATCAATATCATTAAATTTTTACTTATCAAATAAATGAATGATACAAATGTGCAAATACCACCAACATTTGGAAAAGTGGGTGTAACGGACAGGGAGCAAGCTCACTAGTTCTGAGGTTTTTCTTGCTTCTTGTCTGTTCCCCCCACTTTACACATGTTGCACTGAAAACCAGATACATGTGCTCTACAGAAAGATAAACACTCAGAGATGAAGTCCCTAAAGCCAGTAAATCCTAACTATTTGCCTCCACAAACCAACGCTGCAGCAGAGTTGTAAAGCAGGACCCTCCTTCATATGCATTTCATTCAGGCGGTCCTACGGCGCCTCCAGAGGGATGAACAGTGATTTCCACTGTCACCTACCTCCATGCTAGCTCTCACCACCAACCATGCCAACACAGAGACATTCTATTTCTTACCTCCCCTACCACATAGCCAAACAGCAGTGCCACCTTAAATCATATCTGTACTTTATAGACAGAGAATCCTTTCTTTTGGTTGAAAATTGTGACTTAACATCGATAAATGAATCCTGCACTCTCTTCTGACAAGATAATAGCTCAAACACTGCAAGAAAGCTCAATGGCTGCTGCTACAATGGCTCACCTCATATGCACATTTTCACTAAATAATCTAAACTGTCTTAAGTTATCTTATCAATCTCATGTTCATCTGTCCACATCCTTGCATATTTTATTCTTCTGATCATGTCTATTCAGCACTCTTGCACTTTTTGCACATCTTGCACACAGACTATCATTGCACACTGACTATCATTGTACACACACTATCATTACACACACTATCATTACACACACTATCATTGCACACTGACTATCATTGCATACACACTATCATTGCACACAGACTATCATTGCATACACACTATCATTGCACACACACTATCATTGCACACAGACTATCATTGCATACACACTATCATTGCAAACACACTATCATTGCACACAGACTATCATTGCACACACACTATCATTGCAAACACACTATCATTGCACACAGACTATCATTGCACACACACGATCATTGCACACAGACTATCATTGCACACACACTATCATTGCACACAGACTATCATTGCATACACACTATCATTGCACACAGACTATCATTGCATACACACTATCATTGCACACAGACTATCATTGCACACACATGATCATTGCACACAGACAATCGTTGCACACACACTATCATTGCAAACAGACTATCATTGCACACAGACTATCATTGCATACACACTATCATTGCACACAGACTATCACTGCACACACACTATCATTGCACACAGACAATCGTTGCACACAGACAATCGTTGCACACAGACTATCATTGCACACAGACTATCATTGCACACACATGATCATTGCACACACACTATCATTGCACACACACTATCATTGCACACACACGATCATTGCACACACACTATCATTGCACACACACGATCATTGCACACAGACTATCATTGCTCACACACTATCATTGCACAGGCATTCACGTTTACTTGATGACTGCCATGGTTATCTCTTCTTCTTTGCAGACTCACCAGCTAACCACAGCCATACCACCTACTGTATCAGGCTGAGTGCATTAACAGGTGTGCTCAGGCACTTAACACTGTTACTAATAAGACAGCAGACCAGCAGGGCAGAGAGGAGCAATCGCACCCCAGGGCACAGCACAGAACAATAATGCTTAATGTGAAAAAGGCCTCTATTTTTGTGTCCTTGGTTTCCAACAGATATCAGTAAAGTCTGATCTATACGAGAATCATACCAAAATTCACCATTCTGCTTTCAACATTTCACCATTTAGCTAAGAAACATCATCTTCATCCACTCTGTTAAAAGGTACAAAAACATCAGAGACTGTCTGTATATAGATGTTATCAAAACTGTCTATTTTAATAGTTTAAAATAGCAACATAAATGTGAAGAGACGTTGGGTCCCTTAGCAACACTTGGACTCATCTCTACAGCATTTGTATTTGAACACTGATCTCCTGGTGTAGGAGTGTTTATAGACATTTCCAGTGTTTGCATTGTCTAAATTGCTGAAACATGTTGGCATCATTTGGAAAAGTGGGTGAAACCTAGAGTGACTGAAGGAGCAGAGCAAGAGTTTGGCTGCAGTTTTTAATCATTAAAGTCAATAAAATAATATTGTCTCACACTATAAGTCATGTGAAAATATCTCTTCGATACTGAATATATTGCACAGCTGTACACAGTCTGTGGTTTCTGCAGCAAACTCAGAGCTGCAGGAAAATGTTCCCGGGATACATTTGATCGACGGCGACTTGGCAGAAAGAGGCCAAGTTTACACGACAGACGAGAGTCTGCAAGCCCAAATAAAGCTGGAAGTTTGCACAATCTATTATTTAGAGCCAAAGATGCAAAAATGCTTCTGCTGTCTCGCAGCTCAAATGAAGCGGAACAACGACATGCAGTGCATGGAGCGCTGCGCTGTTGGGCTGTCAGAACTTCAGGAATGAGGCTGCAGGTCTGTCAGGAGCTGTGAAACCCTCCTAAACACACCAACAGCCTGTCTGCACGCTTCCTGAGAATTTCACTTCCTGTAACAAAGCGTGAACCCTGAACTGCAGAGTGCTGCCCTCAGGCTACAGAGCAGCGTTTTGACCCGCTCACTTATAAAAGTTCAAATATTTACCGGATCTTATCTGATGGCTGGTTTCTGATTAATTAAATGAAGCCCTGAAGTGGTGAGGTGTTAATGTGTTTGGTAAGAACATGGCCTAAAGGTGCTAATGTGGCACTCTGCCAGAGTTAATGCATTTGGAAGAACGCAGCCAGTTTACATGGAAGCAGGATTAACATTTCAGAGAGATCCTCCACAGGATGCTGATGTTTTATAAGTTCACACAGTGTAACCTGGTACCAATGCTTTGGATTGCTTTTCTTCATGACATAACTAACAGGAAGTTTCCTCCTCACGTGACTCAGCAGCTGTAAAACACCACTGCTGAAAACAAAACAGATCAGAATTCACGTTTGTTCCACAGAAAACAAAAAAACGTAGTTTAGTCAAACTTCATACAGAACACAGTACCAGCTGATGTCCACCTCTGTCAACCAATCACAGCTCATTCTCTATAAGACAGCCCATTTCTCACAGATTCCTGCAACACCAACCCTGATCACAGCTGACTGCTGGCCACTTTTCACCTCCACCACCCAGCCTCCTCCTTTCCGGCCTCATACCATTGCACCTTGATATTCACTTTAAGGCCAGAGGTCTCTACCTTGTGTTTGTGTATGCGCCCGCCTGCTTCATCAGCACTGTTGTACACATACTTAAATATATTAATTTTACTGGAGGACCCCTCTAGAAGGTGCACAAAAGAACTGTGCTACCTGATGTGGACGTAATGCAAACTACAAACATGGTGAGACACTCAGGGAAGGTACTATGGTGTTAATTCAGAGATCAAAACTAACAGAGAGAGGGGAAGGGTGTCTCACTGTTTACTCTACTGTGTGTTCCTCATCACTGAAACATCTATCAGCACTCATTCCTACATTTCACTGAGGCTTAAGATGTTGGCTCAGATGTATATGACTGTCATTTTCCATCCATCTATTTTCTATACCGCTTATCCTGTTAGGGGTCTCAGACTGATGACGGGAGGTCAGGACAACCGTCTAGATTTTGTTTCTTCTACATTTCTCTCTGCACAAATACAGAACACTCCTGTTGACAGTAACACATCATAGACATGTGGATGGTTGCGCTTACATTAGCTTTGATCTGAAAGATGCCACGAGAGCTGAGAGGCTCAGTTTATACACTATATTGCCAAAAGTATTGACTCACCCATCCAAATAATGTAAATCAGGTGTTCCAGTCACTTCCATGTCCACAGGTGTATAAAATCATCACCTAGGCATGCAGACTGTTTCTACAAACATTAGTGAAAGAATGGCTTGCTCTCAGGAGCTCAGTGAATTCCAGCGTGGTACTGTGATAGGATGCCACCTGTGCAACAAGTCCAGTGCTGAAATTTCCTGGCTCCTAAATATTCCACAGTCAACTGTCAGTGGTATTAGAACAAAGTGGAAGCCATTGGGAACCACAGCAACTCAGCCACCAAGTGGTAGGCCACGTAAAATGACGGAGCGGGGTCAGAGGATGCTGAGGTCATAGTGCGCAGAGGTGGCCAACTTTCTGCAGAGTCAATGGCTACAGACCTCCAAACTTCAAGTGGCCTTCAGATTAGCTCAAGAACAGTGGTAGAGAGCTTCATGAATGGGTTTCCATGGTAACAGCTGCGTAAGCCATACATCACCAAGTGCAATGCAAAGCGTGGGATGCAGTGGTGTAAAGCATGCCGCCACTGGACTCTAGAGCGGTGGAGACGCCTTCTCTGGAGTGACCAATCACACTCCTCCATCTGGCAATCTGATGGACCAGTCTGGGTTTGGCGGTTGCCAGGAGAATGGTGCTTGTCTGACGGCATTGTGCCAAGTGTAAAGTTTGGTGGAGGGGGGATTATGGTGTGAGCTTGTTCTTCAGGAGCTGGGCTTGGCCCCTTAGTTCCAGACAAAGGAACTCTGAATGCTTCAGCATACCAAGAGATTCTGGACAATTCCATGCTCCCAACTTTGTGGGAACAGTTTGGGGATGGCCCCTTCCTGTTCCAACATGACTGTGCACCAGTGCACAAAGCAAGGTCCATAAAGACATGGAGGAGAGAGTTTGGGGTGGATCAGCTTGACTGGCCTGCACAGAGTCCTGACCTCAACCCCACAGAACACCTTTGGGATGAATTAGAGTGGAGACTGAGAGCCAGGCCTTCTGGTCCAACATCAGTGTGACCTCACAAATGTGCTTCTGGAAGAATTGTCAAAAATTCCCCAAAACACACTCCTAAACCTTGTGGAAAGCCTTCCCAGAAGAGTTGAAGCTGTTCTAGCTGCAAAGGGTGGACCCACGTCATATTAAACCCTATGGATTAAGAATGGGATGTCACTTAAGTTCATATGCCAGTCAAGGCAGGTGAGTGAATACTTTTGGCAATATAGTGTATGAGAAACAACCCGGTATCACCGTATCACATCTGAGCATGATGTTACAGGGACATGGCCGCTGGTAGAATATCGTCTATTGCAGGGATTGAACTTGTGGGTCAGGAAACCAAATCAGAAAAAATATATTACACCCAAAAGTCTATGAAACTTTTAAAAACATGCTTGTTTTGTACTGAATCTTTGATTCGTCACCTTTTTGCTCTGTCTGTGATCCAATCTGAGCTGATTTCTTCATCAGACAAATCTGATTAGTTAAAAATGTTTGACATTTGGGGTTGCAATGTCTCATTAAAGAGTTTTTGGTGAGTCCTCTTGAGACCAGCTGAGAACCAGTGATCTACTATGTAGTGTCCAACAAACGTAAACTAGGGATGCTCTACTGGATTTTTTTCCCATACCTGAGATGCCAATATTTCCAAACGCATTTAAGCTGAAACAGACACCACTACAGATTTATGCACACCTTTTATTTATTGTTGGGAACACAAAGGGTCTCCTGTGCAAAGAGAGTCTGAGTCAGGCAGAGCTGAAGAGGAGCAGGGCAGTAGATGTTTCATTCAGAATGTTCAGGGCTTACAGTGGATCTCCTTAAGTCTGTGGAGCTCTAGGGATCCACCTTTACCTGATGGTACAGATGTGCAAAGATTAAAGATGTTTAAGGCTGGTTCATGTATTTCTATACTGATGATTCGTACGGATGATACACCAGCTGTAAATATCAGAAGAAATGTTCCTATCTGAACACCATACCAATAACATCATCTCTGTCATGGCCTGTAGACGTGTCAGAAGAAGTCAGAGTGATGTCAGGTTGGTCTGTGAAGCTGATCCATGTTGTAACTTCAACAAAGAGGCAGAGCTGAGAAGGGTCTGCAGCTACAGCTACAACACACTTGTGGTCATATAAGCCACGCCCCTGATGATGCAGAAGTCATTTCCTTCTTCAGATGGGTTATCGGTGTTAAATCAACATCATTCATCGTTGTACATTTCTGTCACCTCCCTCCTCTCTGCCTCATAAACGCTGCTCTGCTAAGGCCCCTCCCATTTCCTCCTTCCGCCCCTGTTCGCCCTGCACAGTTTTCCTCCATATTAGCGATGGATGCTTCCTGTCTCTTCTCTGAATTGTGGGGTTAAATCACGCTGTGTGTGATTCACCCGCAGAGTGACTGAGAGGTCATCACTTCCAGCCTGTCAGACACCGCGGGGCTGCTCTACCTCCCAGCCTGTAATTATCTCCACTAGCAGGCCTCTGTTTCTCTCCGTCGCTCTGCCTGCACTCTAACACACAAATCGGATGATTACTGGATGTTAACATTGGAGATTACACTGCTGAAAGGGTGAGCACAGCAGGCGGTATTTGGAGGGGGATGCAGAATATTGAACAGAAACAAAGAATATATCCCAAAGACAGAGAGGGGGAGGATTAAAGTCCCGTCAAACCGCAGTCACACGGAGCGTTTTCAGGGAGAGGAGAGCTCTTACCGTGGTTGGATTTGGAGGAGTGCACCGGAGTGTAGTGGTTCTTGGATGAGGTTCTGACTGGTGTGTTGTCTTTGGGTGAGCCGTTCATCGCTGCAAAGTTCTCACAGTCGTATTGCGATATAGGGATGGGCCCCTGCTGCCTCAGGATGTCTGCGAGGGCCCTGAAAGCACCAAAAAAACACAAGCGGACTGTTAGTAAGGCACCAAAAAGACGCTCCTCTTCTGGTACAGTCCTCTCTGAGTGCAGCTGAGCTGAGAGGAAAAAGAAGTGATGGCTCGTCTGTTCCTGCACGCAGAATTGCTGCTAAGTGTTGTGCTATTATGAGTAATTCAGAGCTGCTCTGTTTCTGCTTTTTTTAAACGTGTGGGAACATGATGAATGTTCATTTGCAAGCGAAACAACATTGGATGTGTGAGAGCATCTCTCTCGTCTAATTGGGTTGAATTTGAATGTTTTTTCAGACCGCACCAGGTGCATATGGAGGAAGGAGCCCTCAAGGGGGAGATGGGGGAGGAGAGGGAGAAGCAATCACGATGAAAGAAAGTTCAAAAAGTGTTTGTTTGAAAAAGGAAATTACTTTTGCAGCTCTGCAGAGGCTCAAAGCATCTGAGTGACAAAAGTATCTGCCATGTAACCTTCAGTTCTTTTTACCTCTTTTATTTAATTTCAGGAGCTAATATTCTGCAGGAAAAATGTTCTACACAAACACAGACGCATCTTTTATGGAGCAGTGTCCATACGTGACCATGCTGCCTCCATGGACAGACGTGCACTTCTCTCATTCAGCATGCTGGAAAAAGAGCTTTTAATATTTGACAATAAAGATAACCGGGAGATGAAAATAAGGACAGAAGCGTGGGCGACCACACCGACTATTTAACCTACTGAAAGTGACTAAGAATACTGATGTGCTTCTAAAGAAGGAGAGCGTTTCAGCAGGGATTAAATAGGATGCTCTGATCACGCTATAATGTTTATTTATGAACATCATATTGCTTAAAACAGTATGATGTAATTTTGGCATTGATGTAGTGTTAGCATCATTTTACAAAGTACTGTATGTATGTCTAGTAAGGCAGACCAGAATGTCTAGAGCAGTGTTACTCAACCCTCCTCAACCAAAGAGCCAAACTGTTGAAAAATACCTTTGCAAGAGCCACAACCTAAGAGGTGAAAAGTGGCAAAAACAGCTTATAGTAGCAATAACAACAAGTTAAAGGTGGCAACAATGGTCAAGAAGCAACAAAAATAGGTGAAAATGGGGAGAAAGAGTGGAAAAAGGGGCAGAAAGCAGCAAAAATGAGTGAAAAGCGACAAATAGATGAGTTACAGTTGGTCCAGTGTGGTCCAAAAGTGGCAAAACCGTGGCAAAAAAAAACGTGAAAAGTGGCAAAAATTGGCAAAAAATAGGAAACAAGTGGTATCTAGTGGCATAAGGTAGAAAACTAGGAAAAACTAGGAAAAAAAAGTGGTATTTAATGACAATGGGTAGCTTGAATGGGTGAAAACGAGAAGAAAAAGAGGTGAAAAGGACAAAAATGGGATAAAAGTGGCAAAAAATGAGTAAAAAGTTGCAATATCGTGTAAAAATGGGCAAAAATTAGGAGAAAAGGGTATTTATTGGCTAAAGACAGACCAAATGGGCAAAAAATTAGATAAAAGTGGCAAAAAAAATGAATAAAAGGTTACAAAAAAAGGCAAACATGGGCAAAAAAGTAGGGAAAAAGTGGTATTTAATAGCAAAAGCTAGCTTAAATGGGTGAAAAGTGGCAAAAAATGGTGAAAAAGGGCAAGAAGTTTCCCTTTTCTACGCTTTTCTGGGGGAAAAATATTTAAATTGAAGACATAAAAGAGCCACAGATAATCAGTCACAGGTTGAGTATCACTGGTCCAGCTCATCACAGTTATCTGATTTGTTAAACACTTTGTTGATGCGCTGCAGAAGGACAGCGAACAACAGCAGACCTCAGCGATAAGTTCATCAATGAATCTGGTCAGATAGATATCAGGGAACATTGGAAAAATCCTTGGAGGATTTTCAACGAGAGATTCTGTGTGACCTAGTAACAGACGCCGAGGAGGGTGGGGCTTCACTAAAGGTCATATCTGTGTTTACCTCCAGTTCTCATTTCTCCTTTATATCAAAACTGCTATACTTTTATTTCTTTAATATGTTGGTAAACCGCAGTTAGATCTGTATTAATTGTGAATGACCCAGTGATAAAGGAAATGCAAATGCTTCAAACCAAAAGACATTTTGTACCTATGTAAACAATTTTGACTTTTCATTCACTTCTTGCTGAAGCTGCTTGAATGGAAGCATCGTGTCAGAGCATCTGCATTCATATTATCCTTTCTCAGCCTTTCATCCTCTGAGCTGCACCGTAGATGCTGAAGTAGGAAAGTGGTTGACGTTGGTATTTAAAACATGAAAAAATGCATCCATAATACCGTGCAGGATCATGGACTTCAGCGGAGCATGCACAAATGTCAGCCCTGCTCGGTTGCCATGGTGGTCTCTTCTTTCTTCTTTTCGGCTGATTTGTAAACCATGCGTGTAACACCGAAGAGGATTCATTCACAGAAGGATGTTACTAATATGAGAGCAGACTAGAGAGGGGGGAACACGGTAGGAACAACCGTACCTAATGTAAAAACACTAAAGAACATTAGATCACCATCAAACCTCTCACCCAGCATCCTCTTCCTCCCATTTTTTAAACCCACTTAGATGGGGAGGGGAACTTTTCCTTCTAAATTAATATTTTAGCCTCCTTCCCCCCTCCCTCTCCATCTTCCTGTTACTTACTGAATGTGTAGCGGTGCATGCATGTCACCCGACCTTGATACAGCCCCAACGTTAACACCATCCATTATTCACAGTCTTAAGATTGCTCAAGTGTTGAATAATGCATCCAATAAAAAAAGCTACTCAATCTTGAGGAAATAATGTGTGTCAGCATTTGTTAACTGATGTTGGAACGCTTCACAACATGTGGTCCACTCATGTATGAGAGCATGGGGGGGGGGGCTAGCTGAGGAGAGGCAGACGCTTGCCACCCAAATCCCCATCTGGACCAGCGGACAGATGTGGACTGATGCACAGAGAGCAGCAGGGGGCAAAGGATTGTGGGAAAGGTGTTGGGTAGTAGACTTGGCTGCCTCATTAATGAACCCGTCATTGATAATGACGTTGAGATAAGAACAAATAAACTAAACTACTGGTTAACACCAGTTAACAGGTTGATCTTTAGTAACTCCATCAGCTTTTACAGTAACTGATCACATGATCATTGTTGCATGTTGACTAACATGTTGTTGATCATTGTTGCATGTTAACTAGCATGTTGTTGATCATTGTTGCATGTTAACTAACATGTTGTTGATTTGTGTTGCATGTTGACTAACATGTTGTTGATCATTGTTGCATGTTAACTAACATGTTGTTGATCATTGTTGCATGTTAACTAACATGTTGTTGATCATTGTTGCATGTTAACTAACATGTTGTTGATCATTGTTGCATGTTAACTAACATGTTGTTGATCATTGTTGCATGTTAACTAACATGTTGTTGATCATTGTTGCATGTTAACTAACATGTTGTTGATCATTGTTGCATGTTAACTAGCATGTTGTTGATCATTGTTGCATGTTAACTAACATGTTGTTGATCATTGTTGCATGTTAACTAACATGTTGTTGATCATTGTTGCATGTTAACTAACATGTTGTTGATCATTGTTGCATGTTAACTAGCATGTTGTTGATCATTGTTGCATGTTAACTAGCATGTTGTTGATCATTGTTGCATGTTAACTAGCATGTTGTTGATCATTGTTGCATGTTAACTAACATGTTGTTGATCATTGTTGCATGTTAACTAACATGTTGTTGATCATTGTTGCATGTTAACTAACATGTTGTTGATCATTGTTGCATGTTAACTAACATGTTGTTGATCATTGTTGCATGTTAACTAACATGTTGTTGATCATTGTTGCATGTTAACTAACATGTTGTTGATCATTGTTGCATGTTGACTAACATGTTGTTGATCATTGTTGCATGTTAACTAACATGTTGTTGATCATTGTTGCATGTTGACTAACATGTTGTTGATCATTGTTGCATGTTGACTAACATGTTGTTGATCATTGTTGCATATTAACTAACATGTTGTTGATTTGTGTTGCATGTTGACTAACATGTTGTTGATCATTGTTGCATGTTGACTAACATGTTGTTGATCATTGTTGCATGTTGACTAACATGTTGTTGATCATTGTTGCATGTTGACTAACATGTTGTTGATCATTGTTGCATGTTAACTAACATGTTGTTGATTTGTGTTGCATGTTAACTAACATGTTGTTGATTTGTGTTGCATGTTGACTAACATGTTGTTGATCATTGTTGCATGTTGACTAACATGTTGTTGATCATTGGTGCATATTAACTAACATGTTGTTGATCATTGTTGCATATTAACTAACATGTTGTTGATCATTGTTGCATGTTAACTAGCATGTTGTTGATCATTGTTGCATGTTAACTAGCATGTTGTTGATCATTGTTGCATGTTAACTAACATGTTGTTGATCATTGTTGCATGTTAACTAACATGTTGTTGATCATTGTTGCATGTTGACTAACATGTTGTTGATCATTGTTGCATGTTAACTAGCATGTTGTTGATCATTGTTGCATGTTAACTAACATGTTGTTGATCATTGTTGCATGTTAACTAACATGTTGTTGATCATTGTTGCATGTTAACTAGCATGTTGTTGATCATTGTTGCATGTTAACTAGCATGTTGTTGATCATTGTTGCATGTTAACTAGCATGTTGTTGATCATTGTTGCATGTTAACTAGCATGTTGTTGATCATTGTTGCATGTTAACTAACATGTTGTTGATCATTGTTGCATGTTAACTAACATGTTGTTGATCATTGTTGCATGTTGACTAACATGTTGTTGATCATTGTTGCATGTTGACTAACATGTTGTTGATTTGTGTTGCATGTTGACTAACATGTTGTTGATCATTGGTGCATGTTAACTAACATGTTGTTGATCATTGTTGCATGTTGACTAACATGTTGTTAATCATTGTTGCATGTTGACTAACATGTTGTTGATCATTGTTGCATGTTGACTAACATGTTGTTGATTTGTGTTGCATGTTGACTAACATGTTGTTGATCATTGTTGCATGTTGACTAACATGTTGTTGATCATTGTTGCATGTTGACTAACATGTTGTTGATCATTGTTGCATGTTAACTAACATGTTGTTGATCATTGTTGCATGTTAACTAACATGTTGTTGATCATTGTTGCATGTTAACTAGCATGTTGTTGATCATTGTTGCATGTTAACTAACATGTTGTTGATTTGTGTTGCATGTTAACTAACATGTTGTTGATTTGTGTTGCATGTTAACTAGCATGTTGTTGATCATTGTTGCATGTTAACTAACATGTTGTTGATTTGTGTTGCATGTTGACTAACATGTTGTTGATCATTGTTGCATGTTAACTAACATGTTGTTGATCATTGTTGCATGTTGACTAACATGTTGTTGATCATTGGTGCATGTTAACTAACATGTTGTTGATTTGTGCTGCATGTTAACTAACATGTTGTTGATCATTGTTGCATGTTAACTAACATGTTGTTGATTTGTGTTGCATGTTAACTAACATGTTGTTGATTTGTGTTGCATGTTAACTAACATGTTGTTGATTTGTGTTGCATGTTAACTAACATGTTGTTGATTTGTGTTGCATGTTAACTAACATGTTGATTTGTGTTGCATGTTAACTAGCATGTTGTTGATCATTGTTGCATGTTAACTAACATGTTGTTGATTTGTGTTGCATGTTAACTAACATGTTGTTGATTTGTGTTGCATGTTAACTAACATGTTGTTGATTTGTGTTGCATGTTAACTAACATGTTGTTGATTTGTGTTGCATGTTAACTAACATGTTGTTGATTTGTGTTGCATGTTAACTAACATGTTGTTGATTTGTGTTGCATGTTAACTAACATGTTGTTGATTTGTGTTGCATGTTAACTAACATGTTGTTGATTTGTGTTGCATGTTAACTAGCATGTTGTTGATCATTGTTGCATGTTAACTAACATGTTGTTGATTTGTGTTGCATGTTAACTAACATGTTGTTGATTTGTGTTGCATGTTAACTAGCATGTTGTTGATCATTGTTGCATGTTAACTAACATGTTGTTGATTTGTGTTGCATGTTGACTAACATGTTGTTGATCATTGGTGCATGTTAACTAACATGTTGTTGATCATTGTTGCATGTTGACTAACATGTTGTTGATCATTGTTGCATGTTAACTAACATGTTGTTGATTTGTGTTGCATGTTGACTAACATGTTGTTGATCATTGGTGCATGTTAACTAACATGTTGTTGATTTGTGCTGCAAGTTAACTAACATGTTGTTGACTTCTGTTGCATGTTAACTAACATGTTGTTGACTTCTGTTGCATGTTAACTAGCATGTTGTTGACTTCTGTTGCATGTTAACTAGCTTGTTGATTTGTGTTGCATGTTAACTAACATGTTGTTGATTTGTGTTGCATGTTAACTAACATGTTGTTGATTTGTGTTGCATGTTAACTAACATGTTGTTGATTTGTGTTGCATGTTAACTAACATGTTGTTGATTTGTGTTGCATGTTAACTAACATGTTGTTGATTTGTGTTGCATGTTAACTAGCATGTTGTTGATCATTGTTGCATGTTAACTAACATGTTGTTGATTTGTGTTGCATGTTAACTAGCATGTTGTTGATCATTGTTGCATGTTAACTAACATGTTGTTGATTTGTGTTGCATGTTAACTAACATGTTGTTGATTTGTGTTGCATGTTAACTAACATGTTGTTGATTTGTGTTGCATGTTAACTAACATGTTGTTGATTTGTGTTGCATGTTAACTAGCATGTTGTTGATCATTGTTGCATGTTAACTAACATGTTGTTGATCATTGTTGCTTGTTAACTAACATGTTGTTGATTTGTGTTGCATTTTAAGTAACATGTTGTTGATTTGTGTTGCATGTTAACTAACATGTTGTTGATTTGTGTTGCATGTTAACTAACATGTTGTTGATTTGTGTTGCATGTTAACTAACATGTTGTTGATTTGTGTTGCATGTTAACTAACATGTTGTTGATTTGGGTTGCATGTTGACTAACATTTTGTTGATATTTGTTGCATGTTTACTAACATGTTGTTGATTTGTGTTGCATGTTAACTAACATGTTGTTGATTTGTGTTGCATGTTAACTAACATGTTGTTGATTTGTGTTGCATGTTAACTAGCTTGTTGATTTGTGTTGCATGTTAACTAACATGTTGTTGATTTGTGTTGAATGTGAACTAACATGTTGTTGATCATTGTTGCATGTTAACTAACATGTTGTTGATTTGTGTTGCATGTTAACTAACATGTTGTTGATTTGTGTTGCATGTTAACTAACATGTTGTTGACTTCTGTTGCATGTTAACTAACATGTTGTTGATTTGTGTTGCATGTTAACTAACATGTTGTTGATTTGTGTTGCATGTTAACTAGCATGTTGTTGATTTGTGTTGAATGTGAACTAACATGTTGTTGATCATTGTTGCATGTTAACTAACATGTTGTTGATTTGTGTTGCTTGTTAACTAACATGTTGTTGATTTGTGTTGCATTTTAAGTAACATGTTGTTGATTTGTGTTGCATGTTAACTAACATGTTGTTGATTTGTGTTGCATGTTAACTAGCATGTTGTTGATCATTGTTGCATGTTAACTAACATGTTGTTGATTTGTGTTGCATGTTGACTAACATGTTGTTGATCATTGTTGCATGTTAACTAACATGTTGTTGATTTGTGTTGCATGTTAACTAGCATGTTGTTGATCATTGTTGCATGTTAACTAACATGTTGTTGATTTGTGTTGCATGTTGACTAACATGTTGTTGATCATTGTTGCATGTTAACTAACATGTTGTTGATCATTGTTGCATGTTAACTAACATGTTGTTGATCATTGTTGCATGTTGACTAACATGTTGTTGATCATTGTTGCATGTTAACTAACATGTTGTTGATTTGTGTTGCATGTTGACTAACATGTTGTTGATCATTGTTGCATGTTAACTAACATGTTGTTGACTTCTGTTGCATGTTAACTAACATGTTGTTGATTTGTGTTGCATGTTAACTAACATGTTGTTGATCATTGTTGCATGTTAACTAACATGTTGTTGATTTGTGTTGCATGTTAACTAGCTTGTTGATTTGTGTTGCATGTTAACTAACATGTTGTTGATTTGTGTTGAATGTGAACTAACATGTTGTTGATTTGTGTTGCATGTTGACTAACATGTTGTTGATCATTGGTGCATGTTAACTAACATGTTGTTGATTTGTGCTGCAAGTTAACTAACATGTTGTTGACTTCTGTTGCATGTTAACTAACATGTTGTTGATTTGTGTTGCATGTTAACTAACATGTTGTTGATTTGTGTTGCATGTTAACTAACATGTTGTTGATTTGTGTTGCATGTTAACTAACATGTTGTTGATTTGTGTTGCATGTTAACTAGCATGTTGTTGATCATTGTTGCATGTTAACTAACATGTTGTTGATTTGTGTTGCATGTTAACTAACATGTTGTTGATTTGTGTTGCATGTTAACTAGCATGTTGTTGATCATTGTTGCATGTTAACTAACATGTTGTTGACTTCTGTTGCATGTTAACTAGCTTGTTGATTAGTGTTGCATGTTAACTAACATGTTGTTGATTTGTGTTGCATGTTAACTAACATGTTGTTGATTTGTGTTGCATGTTAACTAGCTTGTTGATTTGTGTTGCATGTTAACTAACATGTTGTTGATCATTGTTGCATGTTAACTAACATGTTGTTGACTTCTGTTGCATGTTAACTAGCATGTTGTTGACTTCTGTTGCATGTTAACTAGCTTGTTGATTTGTGTTGCATGTTAACTAACATGTTGTTGACTTCTGTTGCATGTTAACTAACATGTTGTTGACTTCTGTTGCATGTTAACTAGCATGTTGTTGACTTCTGTTGCATGTTAACTAGCTTGTTGATTTGTGTTGCATGTTAACTAACATGTTGTTGATTTGTGTTGCATGTTAACTAACATGTTGTTGATTTGTGTTGCATTTTAACTAACATGTTGTTGATTTGTGTTGCATGTTAACTAATATGTTGTTGAATTCTGTTGAATGTTAACTAACATGTTGTTGATTTGTGTTGCATGTTAACTAACATGTTGTTGATTTGTGTTGCATGTTAACTAACATGTTGTTGACTTCTGTTGAATGTTAACTAACATGTTGTTGATTTGTGTTGCATGTTATCTAGCATGTTGATTTGTGTTGAATGTGAACTAACATGTTGTTGATCATTGTTGCATGTTAACTAACATGTTGTTGATTTGTGTTGAATGTTAACTAACATGTTGTTGATTTGTGTTGCATGTTAACTAACATGTTGATTTGTGTTGCATGTTAACTAACATGTTGTTGATTTGTGTTGCATGTTAACTAACATGTTGTTGATTTGTGTTGCATGTTAACTAACATGTTGTTGATTCTGTTGCATGTTAACTAACATGTTGTTGACTTCTGTTGCATGTTAACTAACATGTTGTTGATTTGTGCATTTAACTAACATGTTGATTTGTGTTGCATGTTAACTAACATGTTGTTGATTTGTGTTGCATGTTAACTAGCATGTTGTTGACTTCTGTTGCATGTTAACTAACATGTTGTTGACTTCTGTTGAATGTTAACTAACATGTTGTTGATTTGTGTTGCATGTTAACTAACATGTTGATTTGTGTTGCATGTTAACTAGCATGTTGTTGACTTCTGTTGCATGTTAACTAGCATGTTGTTGACTTCTGTTGCATGTTAACTAGCTTGTTGATTTGTGTTGCATGTTAACTAACATGTTGATTTGTGTTGCATGTTAACTAGCATGTTGTTGATCATTGTTGCATGTTAACTAACATGTTGTTGACTTCTGTTGCATGTTAACTAGCATGTTGTTGACTTCTGTTGCATGTTAACTAGCTTGTTGATTTGTGTTGCATGTTAACTAACATGTTGATTTGTGTTGCATGTTAACTAACATGTTGTTGATTTGTGTTGCATGTTAACTAATATGTTGTTGAATTCTGTTGAATGTTAACTAATGTTGTTGATTTGTGTTGCATGTTAACTAACATGTTGTTGATTTGTGTTGCATGTTAACTAACATGTTGTTGATTTGTGTTGCATGTTAACTAGCTTGTTGATTTGTGTTGCATGTTAACTAACATGTTGTTGATTTGTGTTGCATGTTAACTAGCATCTTGATTTGTGTTGAATGTGAACTAACATGTTGTTGATCATTGTTGCATGTTAACTAACATGTTGTTGATCATTGTTGCATGTTAAGTAACATGTTGTTGATTTGTGTTGCATGTTAACTAGCATGCTGTTGAGTATTTGTTGCATGTTAACTAGCATGTTGTTGACTTCTGTTGCATGTTAACTAACATGTTGTTGATTTGTGTTGCATGTTATCTAGCATGTTGATTTGTGGTGAATGTGAACTAACATGTTGTTGATCATTGTTGCATGTTAACTAACATGTTGTTGATTTGTGTTGCATGTTAACTAACATGTTGTTGACTTCTGTTGAATGTTAACTAACATGTTGTTGATTTGTGTTGCATGTTAACTAACATGTTGATTTGTGTTGCATGTTAACTAACATGTTGTTGATTTGTGTTGCATGTTAACTAACATGTTGTTGATTTGTGTTGCATGTTAACTAACATGTTGTTGATTTGTGTTGCATGTTAACTAACATGTTGTTGATTTGTGTTGCATGTTAACTAACATGTTGTTGATTTGTGTTGCATGTTAACTAACATGTTGTTGACTTCTGTTGCATGTTAACTAACATGTTGTTGACTTCTGTTGAATGTTAACTAACATGTTGATTTGTGTTGCATGTTAACTAACATGTTGATTTGTGTTGCATGTTAACTAACATGTTGTTGATTTGTGTTGCTTGTTAACTAACATGTTGTTGACTTCTGTTGCATGTTAACTAACATGTTGTTGACTTCTGTTGAATGTTAACTAACATGTTGATTTGTGTTGCATGTTAACTAACATGTTGTTGATTTGTGTTGCATGTTAACTAACATGTTGTTGATTTGTGTTGCATGTTAACTAACATGTTGTTGATTTGTGTTGCATGTTAACTAACATGTTGTTGATTTGTGTTGCTTGTTAACTAACATGTTGTTGATTTGTGTTGCATGTTAACTAACATGTTGTTGACTTCTGTTGCATGTTAACTAACATGTTGTTGACTTCTGTTGAATGTTAACTAACATGTTGTTGATTTGTGTTGCATGTTAACTAACATGTTGATTTGTGTTGCATGTTAACTAGCATGTTGTTGACTTCTGTTGCATGTTAACTAGCATGTTGTTGACTTCTGTTGCATGTTAACTAGCTTGTTGATTTGTGTTGCATGTTAACTAACATGTTGATTTGTGTTGCATGTTAACTAGCATGTTGTTGATCATTGTTGCATGTTAACTAACATGTTGTTGACTTCTGTTGCATGTTAGCTAGCATGTTGTTGACTTCTGTTGCATGTTAACTAGCTTGTTGATTTGTGTTGCATGTTAACTAGCATGTTGATTTGTGTTGCATGTTAACTAGCATGTTGTTGATCATTGTTGCATGTTAACTAACATGTTGTTGACTTCTGTTGCATGTTAACTAGCATGTTGTTGACTTCTGTTGCATGTTAACTAACATGTTGTTGATTTGTGTTGCATGTTAACTAACATGTTGTTGATCATTGTTGCATGTTAACTAGCATGTTGTTGATCATTGTTGCATGTTAAGTAACATGTTGTTGATTTGTGTTGCATGTTAACTAACATGTTGTTGACTTCTGTTGAATGTTAACTAACATGTTGTTGATTTGTGTTGCATGTTAACTAACATGTTGATTTGTGTTGCATGTTAACTAGCATGTTGTTGACTTCTGTTGAATGTTAACTAACATGTTGTTGATTTGTGTTGCATGTTAACTAACATGTTGATTTGTGTTGCATGTTAACTAACATGTTGATTTGTGTTGAATGTGAACTAACATGTTGTTGATCATTGTTGCATGTTAACTAGCATGTTGTTGATCATTGTTGCATGTTAACTAACATGTTGTTGACTTCTGTTGCATGTTAACTAGCATGTTGTTGACTTCTGTTGCATGTTAACTAGCTTGTTGATTTGTGTTGCATGTTAACTAACATGTTGATTTGTGTTGCATGTTAACTAGCATGTTGTTGATCATTGTTGCATGTTAACTAGCATGTTGTTGACTTCTGTTGCAAGTTAACTAACATGTTGTTGATTTGTGTTGCATGTTAACTAACATGTTGTTGATTTGTGTTGCATGTTAACTAACATGTTGATTTGTGTTGAATGTTAACTAACATGTTGTTGATTTGTGTTGCATGTTAACTAACATGTTGTTGATTTGTGTTGCATGTTAACTAACATGTTGTTGATTTGTGTTGCATGTTAACTAACATGTTGTTGATTTGTGTTGCATGTTAACTAATATGTTGTTGAATTCTGTTGAATGTTAACTAACATGTTGTTGATTTGTGTTGCATGTTAACTAACATGTTGTTGACTTCTGTTGAATGTTAACTAACATGTTGTTGATTTGTGTTGCATGTTAACTAACATGTTGTTGACTTCTGTTGAATGTTAACTAACATGTTGTTGATTTGTGTTGCATGTTATCTAGCATGTTGATTTGTGTTGAATGTGAACTAACATGTTGTTGATCATTGTTGCATGTTAACTAACATGTTGTTGATTTGTGTTGCATGTTATCTAACATGTTGATTTGTGTTGAATGTGAACTAACATGTTGTTGATCATTGTTGCATGTTAACTAACCAGTTGTTGATTTGTGTTGCATGTTAACTTGCATGCTGTTGAGTATTTGTTGCATGTTAACTTGAAGGTCATGACCCTTTTATTTACAGATGTTTGTGTTGCTTACCTAGCAGTTAGCGGTTCATTTGTGTATCAGCTGTTAGTTTCTCTTCTGTTCTGTGGGTAACTCTAGTTAGTTACTAATTCAGCCTTAGATAACCAGCCATTCATTTCTCATTAGCGCCTTTGTTGACAACGGTTAGATACTCATTCTCCCCAGTTAGCGAGCAGTTTGTTACTTATTTGTTACCTGTTAGTTAACCCTTTGTTCACTCTTTCATTAGTGGTTAGTTATCAGCCATCTTTTTAACCAGCAGGGAGACCCCTCCTGGTTTTCTGTGTAACTAGCATGGAGTGACTCACTTCTGTCCTGGTTATCTGGCAGGTAGGTCCACGTTCATTCCCGTGTTCACCAGCATTTTTATTCATTCATTTCCGAGTGTGCCGATGTCCTTCTACCTTTTTGTAAGTTGTTGTCTGTTTTTCTCTTAAACCTCCAACAATAGAAGAATAGATAGATGTTGAAAATGACGTTTATGTTTCTGAAGCCCTATTTTTTCTCTGCGTTGTCAGACAAATGTGTTCATTTAACTCTGGGCCGAGTGGGTCAAATATGTGGCCTGTGTGGACTCATTTTGTGGAGTTATCTGATGAATCACGCTGTAATTCTGCCATATTTGAACAAGCCTCATTGATTTCTCTTTTATTATCTCTCTGGTCTCTCCCTGACATTCTTCTTATTACTCTGGTTTGCTCACTTCACCTCAGCAGTGATGTTTTTAGTCCTTAAATCTTAAAAATGTGAGCATGGCAGAGAAAATGAAGCTGTTTTTGTTCCCTGGAATAAAGAATTTCAATAAAGAGAACATCATTTTTCTCCCAGCTTCACGGACAAAAAGAGAGATTTTTATCTAGATATAAACTAAAAAAACATCCAATATGAGTGTTGGGCATCAGTCCTTCACACTCCCACACAGAACAGATGCACGCACGCACACAAACACGGGCTGAGCTGCACAATCACTGTTACAGTTCTCTTTCAACTCCTCCGTAATTATTTTAGGCTGTGGGTTTGAACATCTGCTGCAGATCTGATGGAATCTGATCCGTCGTCAGTTTTTCAGCTTCAGATAAGAATCTGCTAATTAATTTAAACACATTAAAGTCTGATTTTTAGCTCATTAAAGGCCTGAGTGCAAGATTCTCAGGATACGAGACATCTCATGATAAAGGGGAAGGGATGCAATACATCACCATTTTTACTAGTATTCTTAAAATCTTATCTGAGCAAAAATGTTGGAATATAAAAAGCACAACCTCAACATCTACATCAAATTTGGGTAAAAATCAACTTTTTATGAAAGCTGAATATTTGTAGCAATGCAGCATCTTGTTGTGCAGACATCCATGTTTGCATCTGCAGTAAAATCTTCAGATGCAAACTAAAAATACCAACAAATACTGAGTAATGCTCAATGCAGTGTGACAGAAAAATAGAAGCATTGTTACTTTTAGGGATGCATGATACCATTTTTGTTGGACCAAGTACAAGTACTCTTAAGTAGGTACTTTTAGGTATAAATATGAATACTTTAGAATACCACAGCTGTTCTGGAAAGTATTTCAAAGGTTGGATTTGTTTCTATTGAAATGTTCGTCATTCCATCTTTGGAGGATTTATCATTTCCCATCCTAATTTAGTTCAAACATCATCAAATCCACGTTTTCCGACCTGCTGGAAATACTGAGGGTATACACAGCAAAGATCTACAATGAAAATATCGAGCATTGGTTCAGACAGGCCATGGAGTCAAGCACTGCCATATAATTGAGATCAGCTGATCACACACAAGCCGTCATCAGTTGACACCCAGCTGATTTGCTCTAAGCCCGCTGTTGGCTAACGTCACTCATGCTGCCATATTAAAACTACTCTAGTCTGGCTTTCTTTTCCCGTATTTTGCAACCCTCCTCCACCCCAGCTACTCCTCAGTTCTGCTTCTGGCTTAATCAGTACCAGCCTCTCGTCACTGGTGCCTGCTCTGCTCTGCTCTGGGTTTTTGCTGCTTCTGTCCCTGCCTCAGGCTTTCCTTGTAGGCACAGGAAAGGCAGGATTGTGTGCTGTTCCTGCATGATGCTTTAGGCTCGTAGAAGGATTCTTTACAAAGTGTTCCTGGCTGAAGTCTGTTTAAGAGCGGGCACAAGTGCACTGAACTGAGTCATTGCAGCTAAATCAAGCTGGCTGACAGTGTTTCCAGGAATTCAGTTCATCAAATCATCAACAGATGGTTTTTGAAAGCAGATAAATGGGAAATGGAAAATTGATGCAAAAATGTTTGTTCAGTGTTCTTCTGAGTTGAAGCTGCTACCCTCTGACTGCAGAGTCAGCCAGCATGCAGGACTCATTCTTCTCTGCTGCCATTGGGTTTTTAAATGATAAGTTGCATCCCTGTATTATTTTGTACTTTATATTTTTATTGTTGTATTTGCTCTCATTGAGCTTCTATTTATGGTGTCTTTATTCTGTTCCTGTGATTGGTCTTGATGCTTATATGTCAAATCTGTTTTGTTGGATGAAACCCTGCCGTTGTCTTTAGAAATGATCACATCCATAGTTTTTAAAAACTTTACTCACAGAAACACGGATAAACACTCCTGTCCCTTTATCAGCCGTGTGCGTACCAGGACCATGATTCTTGCTATTCTGGCTAGTGCATGAGAAAATCAAGGCTGTGGTTAAATTTGTCTGTAGGAATATATTGTTTTCAACAGATAAAGATAAACTTTATTGTCCTCAGAGGAAAATCTGTCATGGTGTTGAGCAACTTAGCTGCTCACAGTCGATACATCCAAAATAAAACGAGACAGAAAAGACACAAAAAGACAACCGTTTAAAGGATAAAAGTTAAAAAAGAGGTAAAAATTGAGAAATGCACCTGCCCGTTAATATTAGACTGGTCTCTCTCTCTGATAAGCACATGTAAATATTTCACACAACACATTAAACAAGCAGGCAATATGCCTGAAAATGTAACATAAAAGAAAGCACATAAGGAATAGCAATAATGAAATATGAATTTTGATAAGACTGAGCTAGAAAAGCATATTTGAGCTTTTATGTGCTGTAAAATTTCACTGTTGTGCTTTAATGATGATGGCAAAGGAATTCATGATGAGCAGGATTGATACAGCCAGATTTTACACATTATTATTATCATTATTATCATTATTATTACTACATTATTATTATTATTATTATTATTATTATTATTATTATTATTATAGTATTATTATTACTATTATAATTATTATTATTATTGTTATTATTATCATTGTTATTACTATGATATTATTATTATTATTATTTTATTATTATTTTATTATTATTATTATTAGCATTATTAGCATTATTATGACTACTACATTATTATTATTATTATTATTATTATCATTGTTATTACTATTATTATCATTATTATCATTATTATTACTATTACATTATTATTATTATTATTATTATTATCATTATTATCATTATTATTACTATTACATTATTATAATTATTATTATTACTTTTATTATCATTATTATAACGTTTATTATTATTATTATTATTATTATTATTATTATTATTACTTTTATTATCATTATTTTAACTATTTTTATTATTATTATTACTTTTATTATCATAATTATAACTATTATTATTATTATTATTATTATTATTATTATTATTACTTTTATTATCATTATTTTAACTATTTTTATTATTATTATTACTTTTATTATCATTATTATAACTATTATTATTATTATTATTATTATTACTTTTATTATATTATTTTAACTATTTTTATTATTATTATTACTTTTATTATCATTATTATAACTATTATTATTATTATTATTATTATTATTACTTTATTATCATTATTATAACTATTTTTATTATTATTATTATTACTTTTATTATCATTATTATAACTATTTTTATTATTATTATTATTATTATTATTATTATTATTATTATTATTATTATTACTTTATTATCATTATTATAACTATTTTTATTATTATTATTATAATTATTATTATTACTTTTATTATCATTATTATAACTATTTTTATTATTATTATTACTTTTATTATCATTATTATAACTATTATTATTATTATTATTATTATTATTATTATTATTACTTTATTATCATTATTATAACTATTATTACTTTTATTAAATCATGATAAAGAAACAGAAACAACAGGAAAAGAGCAGTAGTGCCCTTCTTGAGCTGATAGATGTATTTTGCAGTAATGAAAGAAATAAAGCATTTAAATGTAGAGGCTTGTTTCAGTGGAAGTGTTGCATCATCTAGGGCTGTGTATTGGCAAGAATCAATACATAACACGATACAGGGGTGACAATATCCATATATTGTGGTATACTGGGATACTATTAGTTTATCGCGATATTTTTGTAATTTAAGTTTAATATATATGAATTTGTATGATAATATGATTGTGTATATATATATTTATAGAAATAAATAACTATGTGTCTAAGTTAATATGGAATATAGCAGAAGAGAATTAGGCTGTTAATAAAAATGTGTTAAAATCATATGTATAGTATGTAAATAAAAATATATGGTGTATTATAAAATATATGGTCCTGCATTATCTACAGTTTTAGATCTTTTTGTGGAATTTGAAGATGAGGATTTTTCCCATTTGTTGTTATGAATTAAAATGCTTTCAGGATTTCTAAAAGAAAAGTGGAAAAATAAATCAATGTAGAGTAAATGTACTCAAATCTTTTACATTTCATGGTACATCAGCTTGTATGTCTTAAAGACAAGGTGCTTGTGGAGGAAGACTGATCCTCATGTCCAGCTTTAAGGACTGATGGACCGTGTCGTGAGGAGGGCATGATGTGACAGGCCAGTGTTTTTTTGTCGTATTCATTCTTAACGACACTACAATGGTGCAGGTCCTTACAGAAAAACAAAGTACTGACTGGTTAATTATAGTGACATTAGCAGAAATGAGAAGTAGCTGCAGCGGGCTTCTTTCACTTTAGCTGTTAGCCGCTAAGCTATTGCTATGATGTCTAGTGTCAGGTTCATAGTGTCATCCAAGTATTTCACTCTGGCGTGGCATATCTTACAAATGACTTGACTCCTGTATAAGTTTGTACTGTCTTTAATATTTTAGAAGCCAAAAAATAACTGATTACATAACATGCTTTACATAGAGAAAAATATTTATTTCAGTATGACTCAAGTGAAAATATATTATTTTCATGTTTCTCATCCTCTGAAATTTTCCCGTATGTCTTGGACAAATTTAAGTTTGTAGTCATGTAATTGACCACAGCTAACAAAGACTGAAAGGCGACCTTTGACCTCCTATGCTGAAGCTGCTCCTGCTCTGACTGACAGGTAATTTCACTCATGGTGCAAAAGTGTCCATACCCAAAGGCATTCTGGGAAAACTCTGCAGATTAAGGGATGATTGTCAAATCATTTAAGTACAAAAATCACTTGGAGTGATTGAGTTCTGTTGACTTAAACTAAAAACATGTTCTATCAGCGTAGAAAAACTGAGCTGTTTTTTTAAGTTAACACAGCTGTGTGGTCTGACAGAGTTTAGCGTTTCTACTCCTTTTGTTCCATCTCTGGTCTGAACTGGCCTGACAAAACTTTCTATCTTCTCCTAGACTTCCCTTAAGCCACGCCATACTGGAACCACTGATCTCTATGGTACATGTAAGAAACCGTGGATAAATGAGTTAATCTTCAGTGAAAACTACGAGTTAAGGCCAGATGCTGTGACTCTGATGCTTTTTGAAGACATGAACTATCTGGATATTCCAGCGTATCATTGCACCTGTAGTTTGATATTCCTAAAACAAAGGAAAGAAAGGCGAAACCAGGAAATGCAAAAATGTGAGTCCATCACACCTGACGTGGCTGTGGATGTCTATCAACATAAGTCTACATCTGATGTTAGGCATGGCGCTGTAAAGATTATTTTATGCTCTAACCTTTAATGGCCAGGACGGATGAGAAGACAGGAAATACAAAGAAAGAGAGAGTAGGGGAAGACATGCATGGTAAAGCACCAGGACCAGGACTCAGTCCTGGGACCAGAGTAGACCTTAGCCTCTGTATGGCTGTGTGCCTAAGCCAGGTGTTTTATTTCTCTTATACATATATACTGGAGTAATATGGGGGGGGGGGGGGGTACTCAAGTACAGTAGATTATGAAGTACAGTAAGAATCACAAACATAACCATGCTTATTTACCACAGGGTAACTATCTGTTAATTTAAAAAGCATCATCATTACTATCAAACCACACTGATACCTGTCTGACAACACAACAGTAAAAACATGTGATATTTGGCAATCTGTTGTTTAAATTATCAGGTCTAAATTGCACAGACTCATTGGTAACAGATGGGGATGTGGGTGGAACCAGAGAGGAACCAGGTTTTCCCTCTGTTCCGCCCACTTTCCCAAACGTTGACAACATATATGTGCAATTTAGACAGTTAGCAGTTTCCACATTAACAAACACAGGTGTCTGATATGCTGGCTAATTTGATCTTTAACAACCTGTCTAACCTTGTTGTAACCCTTGTTCTCA
The DNA here is from genome assembly GCF_018320785.1 of Cheilinus undulatus. Lineage (NCBI taxonomy): Eukaryota > Metazoa > Chordata > Actinopteri > Labriformes > Labridae > Cheilinus > Cheilinus undulatus. The sequence continues at coordinate 923,201 of NC_054884.1, read as the reverse complement.
CTAGTTTGACCCAGTTTTCCAGATGTTTCTAACATATTTCTGTAATTCAGACAGTGTCTGGCTCTCTCTTGGTTGAAAGTATGGCTGAAGATCATAGTGTTTCGGTATTTTTAATGTTAAGTCTAAGTCGGGAATTAGCTCTTTACTTATTCATTTATAGGAATATTCATATTAAAACAAATGATACTGATACCTGTTTGATTCCCCAGCAACAAAAATGAAGCTCACAATGTGAAATGATAGAATTGTAGGACAGTTGAGGGTTAATATTAAGGTACAACATTTTTCTGGGTTATTCTTTGGTACAGGACAGGCAAAGACCAAAAACAATGAAAGCTCCAGCTGCTTCCGTTTTAGTCTCTGATTGTCGAACTTGTGATCAAAAAGAGCCTTGTCTGTATGGACGTTTTGTTTTGTTAACATGTATGTTAAACCAAAATTAAACAATTAATCCATGTATCCCTTTATTCATTTATACATACATATTCATGTCCCAGACCCCCAATAATGGGCAATTTACTGTTTTAAATTGACAAATAGAAGTTAACTCCGGATACGTTCCTCACACCCAGTGTGAGTTTTCATCACCATAGAGCATACACACTTTCAAATGAAGAGTTTACACACTTCTTCACACACCACCAGCTCATTTAACCTATCGATGCCAATCTATCAGGATTGATCAGATCATGCTCTCTTTATTTTGACTGAATATCAACTTAACTGTTTGATGTTGAGTCTAAACGGGGGGTTATTATGTCATTTCATTTGAACTGAATACATTCGTTTCATTAATTAAACTCAAACTATATTGATACCTGTGTGTCACCATAGTAACAAAAATAGATTTCCTTGACAGTTTGATTTTTAATAGCCAGTGTTCATTTTGGCAGCTATTTTTAGCCATTTTAGTCATTTATACCCTTTTTAGTTTTAGTCTAGTTTTAGTCCATAAAAGTCCTCACATTTTAGTCTTTACTTTTAGTCCAAGCATTTATTCTGTTTTCTAAATCTGGTACCAAATCATGGTAGTGTGTTCTCTGTCTAACCTGGGGTCCCTGCTTTCTACAGCTGAGAGGCAGAATAGATACAGACGTACTGATTTAGACAGATTAACCCACAGTGGAGAAATATCACAGATTTAGAATGTCCAATGGAAACTACATTACATTTAAGTCTAGTTTTAGTCATCACAGATCTATTTTTGTTAGTTTCAGTCTAGTTTTAGTCGTCAGAGATCTATTTTTGTTAGTCTCAGTCTAGTTTTAGTCGTCACAGATCTATTTTTGTTAGTCTCAGTCTAGTTTTAGTCGTCACGGATCTATTTTTGTTGGTCTCAGTCTAGTTTTAGTCGTCACAGATCTATTTTTGTCGGTCTCAGTCTAGTTTTAGTCGTCACAGATCTATTTTTGTTAGTCTCAGTCTAGTTTTAGTCATCACAGATCTATTTTTGTTAGTCTCAGTCTAGTTTTAGTCGTCACAGATCTATTTTTGTTAGTCTCAGTCTAGTTTTAGTCGTCACAGATCTATTTTTGTTAGTCTCAGTCTAGTTTTAGTCATCACAGATCTATTATTGTTAGTCTCAGTCTAGTTTTAGTCGTCACAGATCTATTATTGTTAGTCTCAGTCTAGTTTTAGTCATCACAGATCTATTTTTGTTAGTCTCAGTCTAGTTTTAGTCGTCACAGATCTATTTTTGTTAGTCTCAGTCTAGTTTTAGTCGTCACAGATCTATTTTTGTTAGTCTCAGTCTAGTTTTAGTCATCACAGATCTATTATTGTTAGTCTCAGTCTAGTTTTAGTCATCACAGATCTATTTTTGTTAGTCTCAGTCTAGTTTTAGTCGTCAGATCTATTTTTGTTAGTCTCAGTCTAGTTTTAGTCGTCACAGATCTATTTTTGTTAGTCTCAGTCTAGTTTTAGTCGTCACAGATCTATTTTTGTTAGTCTCAGTCTAGTTTTAGTCGTCACAGATCTATTTTTGTTAGTCTCAGTCTAGTTTTAGTCAGGGAAAAAGGCTGTTGACGACCAGTTTTAGTCTTAGTTTTCGTCGATGAAATCAACACTGTTAATAGCATCATATTTACGTTGATCATTCTGGTTCTGTGAATACTTTCTTTTATTTCTGATGTTTTGCATCACCATTCAGCTGAAAATCCTGAGACTTGAATATCGGTCCCTGTTGCCCAGCCCTACCTCGTTGGGAAAGTCAGACTTCGGAGCGTTTTAACGCTGTGAGAGCTTAAAGCAGACACAGAATTCAAGGATAATCAAATAGATCCGTTTCTAAGTTCTAATAATGATGTAAAACGTTATTTCCTGTGCCTCTTTTAAGCTTCTGTTTAATATGCATCATTTCTTGTGTGTTTTTGCTGTCCTTTAGTTCTCCAGATGTTTGTAATGTTTGGTTTTTACTCTGTAATTCACTTTAAAGTGCTGTTTGTTTGCAGAGTGCTCTCTATCTTAGCTCGCCTCGCCGTTTCTGTGTGTTTTAGAGAAATGACTGCGCACATTGGCGCATGGTGCGCCGTTGACGCGCTCACCTGTGTATGTTCATCTCCTGGGGCGGCTCTGTAGCTTTGTCGTACGCCACTTTGACGGACACTCCGAGCACTATGATGAAGGCTATGATCCCACACGTGATGTAGACCGCCGTGTTGGTCTGGTCCATGCTGGGATCGTAGGTTTCCCCGGTCGGGATGGGGGACGGGGAGGCTGTTTGGACCCAGTCTGGGGTTTGGTAGTTCTTGCAGGCTTTCTGGTCCAGCCGGTCCTTCTTGTACTCGCAGCAGAAGCGCAGGTAGCACGTCCCGCAGCAGTACCTGTGGTTGGTGTTGTTGCACTCGAACATTTTGTCATACTGCCCGCTGACATCGTAATAACCCAGGCAGGTGTCGTGGTTGCTGGCGGGCGCGGGTTGCGGGGTTTTCTGCGGGACCACTGTGGGGATCGCCGTGGCTTTGGGAGCCTTTCTGGGCGCCTGTTTGGGCTTTTTCCCGCCTGTGGCTGCGCTCAGCACGCTTAGAGGGTCCAGGTATATGAGCAGCAACAAAAGGTGCCTTATCCCCATGGTACTGTGAGAACTGTTGGAGCTTTCTGTTCAACTGTGTTCACGGTTTTAGTCTCGAAGTTTCACCGACTCTTCCCCAGCTGGCTCGGTCTCCTGCGCCGCCGTCATGCTGAAAACAAGTCTGCGCGTACTGCTGTGAAGAGCATTTCTTTGCAGGACTAGAGCCCCTCGCGACCCACGGGGGAACAGAGGCACGAGAGCACCATGTCCTGGCCGAGAGGGTGGCTGGTTGGTGGCCGGGCTCTGCGCGCTCTTCCTCGGATACGCGGAGAGTGAAAGCCGCGGTGCGTCGCTGTCCAAGGTGCTGAATCCTGGAGCCCCCGGTCTGCTCTGCTCCAGTCCGACTGTGCGCTGGACAAACACATCAACCGACAGAGCTCATTAGATATTATCGTCACGTCACAGTCACGTCATTAATGCATTAGCAGCTTTCAGATAACTTGAGAGATTTTTGTCCTGTTTGGAGTCATTTCTGCAGTTTGCACGACGCATTCAAGTTGGAAACACGACACCCACCCAGCATCGATATCATTCAGATACATCAAACCTGTACCAAGCATCAGACCCTAGCACTGCCTTACATTCACACACAGCATTTTCATTTACTGTTTAGCAATCAAACGCCAACCCAATGTGGTCTGTTTCATTTTGTCTTCATATTTGGAGAGGGCGGAGGAGTCAAATTCTGCCTACCTCAGATCGGATCCCCGCTGGGGAGTTGCTCTCCGTCTGGGTCTCAGAAAGTGAGGAGCTCGGATCCCCTCTCTCTCTCTCTCCCTCTCATTCTCTCTCTCCTCCTTCTCAGCTTTCCTCCCTCCCTCCGTCTCTTACATCACTTCAGTGCTGGCGTCAGAACTCAGCCAAGTATCGGCAAATTGCAGCCCCCTTCTCTTCTTCCTCCTCCTCAGTGCAAGTCAGAAAGAAAGAACCAACCCGGCAACAAAAGGCGTCTCCTCCATACGTCTGAAGATGTCTCGATTTGTTTGCAAATCTCCACCATGAATTCATGATTACACATCCAATATTACAGCATCTCTGTGATGAAAATAAAATGTCTCACTTCATTAAGTAGAATGATAAAACATTTTTGGACAACATCATGAAAAATAGGCTGCACTCATTGGTGTGACATCACGTTGGTGGGCGGGGCAAACATCAAACAGAAGACTAAATCATGAGGTGAGAAATGATAGAAGCTTTTGCTTTTTTTTTATCATGAGACTAAAACTGTCAAGCCAACAGCATGTCCAAAAGATTTCTCAAATTAAAACTTGAACTTGTGCAAACAAATAAACAAACAAACAAACAAAAACATTTTAATGCTTTTGTGGATGGAACTAAGTTATTTTTTGCAGTCCCACCCACCCAGGGTGGTTGGGACAAAGGCTGCTCATAAAGGGGGAGTAAGGGGCAAACTTTGGGGTCTGTGTGAAGGTAACACCACGAGTCAGAGACTAAAGAAGCTTGATTACATTTCCTCGACATCGGTGAGCAGTACAACGTCATGCATAACGTTTCTCCTCCATGCCCCAGCTCCTACGTCACTCTCTTTGGTTTGCACTGAGATGGGAACAAGGACAGAGATGACAAGGCATCAGGAGTGTCTGACAGGAGTATTTTCTTTCACTTCCGTCACTAAACAGAGCTGCTTAACAAAATGGAGGTAGTTGTGAGTTAACAATCTCCATATCTGCAGCGCAGTCTGAAAGTCACAGGGAAGAGAATTCAATATTTCATGGCTTCAGTCTGGTGTGTATTATGACATGATGTGGGAATGCCTGCTTGCTGTAAAGAAACAGTCCATCCTAGACTCCAGCCGTGTTAAAGAAATATTGATTTGGACAAATTTAAGCAACACAAAAACTCTCAGTTCCTTTCCTTTTTCTTTCCTGTTTTCTTCAAGGTGTCTTGTTGCAGAAGGTAAAGTCTATTTTCTCACCATGGTATGAGTCTTCTTGTGTCTGACTGTTGGGCTGTGTAAGGCCACTCCAGAACCTGCACAAACATGGGGAGGTTCTAAAGGAAAAGAATAGAAAATGAAGGAGCTAGTTAGGGATTCTGATTCTGATAACAACCACTTAAAAAACTCCAAAGCTGGTCAAAGCCTGGCAAGGAGGAGATTTAAATGGTTCAGGGGCAGACCTCTGGGCAGGCCTGGGGGGGCACGGTCTCTGTTTGGGTGACTGGGACAATGCAGCAGGCTTGAACATGAGGAATAAATACACTGCAATACAAAAGTTTTGTGTATGCTCTCAATATTTGTTTCCTAACCTGTTCATGTGCTCCAGCTTTGATAATCAACCACACAAATGTTTATAGAGAACCTGCATTTAGCCTTTTGCATACAAGGTTTAGCAAAAATCACCCTTGTGCATTTAAAGTGATACAAAATCTACAAACTTGACAACATCCCGCAAATGTGGCTAATAAACCAGAAACATAATCCAAATCTGCAACCACAGCAACAAAGATTGTCATCCTGGGCATCCAAAATGATTCATTTTGTTATTTTTTATTTCCAACCTTCAAAAAGACCCACTGAATAACTATATTAGGCAAACCGTTAATAGGAATGAAAGGATAAAAATAGTAGTAACAATAATAATAAATTATTATTATTATTGTTATTGTTATTATTGTTATTATTATTATTATTATTATTATCATTATTATTATTATTATTTATTATTATTATTCTTTTTAGGGCTGTTAAAATTGATGCATTAATGCGGATAAATCCATCATCATGATTAATCTGATTAAAAATTTTAACACAATTAACCCATCTACAACACAGATTGACTCAAAATCCCTGAAACGTCTCTGGCAACAGCAGGGTTACCATCGAGCATGCCGCCGCACATGTGCAAATGGGTAGTGACCAAGAACTCGATATGGAACAGAATACAGCACGCTGGCCCTCTCAATGGGAAATTCGAGTACAAACCCCCCCCCCAAAAAAACCAAGACGGAACAGTCAACTTAAATAAAGTATTATGCACATTCTGCAGGAAGGACTTTTCTTTTCACCTGATCATAATAATAATGATTCAAAAATATACTTATACAACTAACACTACTACTACTACTACTAATAATAATAATTATAATAATAATAATAATAACAATAATACTAATACTAATACTAATAATAATAATGATAATAATAGAAATCATAATAATAATGATTCAAAAATATACTACTACAACTACTACTACAACAACAACTTCTACTACTACTACTACTACTAATAATAATAATAATAGTAATAACAATAATACTAATACTAATACTAATTCTAATAACGATAATAATAGAAATCATAATAATAATGATTCAAAAATATACTACTACAACTACTACTACAACAACAACTTCTACTACTACTACTACTAATAATAATAATAATAATAGTAATAACAATAATACTAATACTAATACTAATACTAATACTAATAACGATAATAATAGAAATCATAATAATAATGATTCAAAGATATACTACTACAACTACTACTACAACAACAACTACTACTACTACTACTACTACTAATATTAATAATAATAGAAATCATAATAATAATGATTCAAAGATATACTACTACAACTACTACTACAACAACAACTACTACTACTACTACTACTAATATTAATAATAATAGTAATAACAATAATACTAATACTAATACTAATTCTAATAACGATAATAATAGAAATCATAATAATAATGATTCAAAAATATACTACTACAACTACTACTACTACTACTAATAATAATAATAATAGAAATCATAATAATAATAATGATTCAAAAATATACTACTACAACTACCACTACTACTACCACTACTACTAATGATAATAATAATGAAAATAATAATAAAAATTATAATAATAAAAAACAATAATAATAACAAAAATGATATAATAACAATAATAATGTCACCTCAGAGCACCTGTATTTGCTGCATTATTCCCTCCTGTCTCTCTTTAAGCAGCTGTGTATTAAATAGCCGTGTGTTACACCACCGTGTGTTACTCCACCGTGTGTTATCATGGCTGTAAACATGCAGGATAAAACAGTAATTGGCTGTTCTCTCCCTCTCTCATTATTCCAGATAGAGTCGTTCATATCGGTGTGTGGCAGAGTCCTGACACCTTGGGGGATTATGGAGGACTGATAGGGCTAAATTAGCACTGAAGAGTGTTTCAACAATGCTGCTCTGAAATAAAACACTCCTACACACCCAGCTCCATCAGTGCATGTGCTTTATCTGCTGCAGCACCATGTTTGATGACATTCCTCTATCAGGTACACAAATGCATCAGCATGGTAATGAAGCAGCGATTAACCAGTCTACTGTTAGCATGGTTACTGCCACAGCTCGGTCATTGTTAGTTAACTGGGGACAGAATGAGTAACATACTGCTGGTTCACTAGTGAGGAATGATGATCTACATGCTAGTTAACCAGGGACATACATGCTAACATATGAATAACCTACTGCTTTTTAACCTGTAGACGCCCAATTGGCATAGTAACAAGCTAACATGTGAGTATCTACCTGCTAGGAAACATACACTGACCATGGAAAGATGGTTGTGAAACCCTGGTCTAGCAAACATTAACTACAATAAGTGACAGACATCTTTTTCTAAAAATGAGGTCACTACATCCTGATTAACCAGAGAATGAATGAGCAGTTCACGTCTAGTTATTCTAGACGTGAACTGCTGGGGGGGGGGGGCATTGTTTATTATAAATACTTGTAATAAAGAATGCCCCTCTAGTAGAGGTGGAAAAAGAGCATGACTATTGTACTCCAGTAAAAGTAGTTTCCCCGCTTAAAATCTACTTAAGTAGAAGCAAACATACTAATTTAAAAATCTACTCAAGTAAAAGCAAAAAAAAAAAAAAAAGAAAAAAAAGAACTTCGATTAAAGTACTGACTACTGAGTAGATACTGATGAGTTTGTCTTTTTCTCTTATTGGTAATTAAAAGAAAATTGATCTCCAACCAGGTTATTCAGGGTCACACCTCTATAATAAAGTCAAATACACAACAAAATTTGGAAAATTATATGTGATTTTGTTTGTTTGTTTGCTTGTTTGTTTGCTTGGTGTTTTTTTTTATTTGGGGTATTTGAAATTTTCATGAATTTTAATGGAAATTTCTGGAATTTCTTTTTAGACATTTCAGAGAATTTGCCATTATTTAGTACAAAAAGAGATTTTAGAGAAAATATAATTAAGATGTATTTGAAATTCAAATGTAATTTGGGGGGATTTTTTGTTGTCGCTGACACATTTAGAGCAGTAGTTGGCAAAGTTGTGGGTTACTTTTTATGGGATGCCTTAGTAAAATGTGGTTGAGAGTTTTCACAATATTTTTTGACAATTTCGTTTCAATTTGAGGTACCTTGTGTCAATTTTGGAAGGGAAAGTGTCCAAGAAACCCAGAACTTTTTGTACATTTTTTTCATGTTTGGGATCAATAAGCCCTTGTGGTCCATCTGCAGAAATTTGTGGCCAAAAATTTATTTGGGGGAAAAAAACCCTGAATTTTTGTTCAAAGAGAAGCTGAGCTTTAAAGACTATAAGGATCTTCATATTAGAACAAAAGCTCAGGGGGTTAAGTGTTGGACAGCTTTTTCAACAATTGTGCCCCACTGCATATAGCAGCTGCTTTTTTGGTTGGTTTGACACCTCAAAGATCCAGAGTCAACCAAAGCATTGGTTCCCAACAAACATACCCACAAATGGGGCTATGTTGGGAGCAGTGAGCAGTGAGTTATCATCATTTTCTCAGGTTAGCTAACAGTGAGTTATCATCATTTTCTCAGGCTAACAGTGAGTTATCATCATTTTCTCAGGTTAGCTAGCAGTGAGTTATCATCATTTTCTCAGGTTAGCTAGCAGTGAGTTATCATCATTTTCTCAGGCTAGCTAACAGTGAGTTATCATCATTTTCTCAGGTTAGCTAACAGTGAGTTATCATCATTTTCTCAGGTTAGCTAACAGTGAGTTATCATCATTTTCTCAGGCTAGCTAACAGTGAGTTATCATCATTTTCTCAGGTTAGCTAACAGTGAGTTATCATCATTTTCTCAGGCTAACAGTGAGTTATCATCATTTTCTCAGGCTAGCTAACAGTGAGTTATCATCATTTTCTCAGGCTAACAGTGAGTTATCATCATTTTCTCAGGTTAGCTAACAGTGAGTTATCATCATTTTCTCAGGCTAGCTAACAGTGAGTTATCATCATTTTCTCAGGCTAACAGTGAGTTATCATCATTTTCTCAGGCTAACAGTGAGTTATCATCATTTTCTCAGGTTAGCTAGCAGTGAGTTATCATCATTTTCTCAGGTTAGCTAGCAGTGAGTTATCATCATTTTCTCAGGCTAGCTAGCAGTGAGTTATCATCATTTTCTCAGGTTAGCTAGCAGTGAGTTATCATCATTTTCTCAGGCTAGCTAACAGTGAGTTATCATCATTTTCTCAGGCTAACAGTGAGTTATCATCATTTTCTCAGGTTAGCTAGCAGTGAGTTATCATCATTTTCTCAGGTTAGCTAGCAGTGAGTTATCATCATTTTCTCAGGTTAGCTAACAGTGAGTTATCATCATTTTCTCAGGCTAACAGTGAGTTATCATCATTTTCTCAGGCTAACAGTGAGTTATCATCATTTTCTCAGGCTAGCTAACAGTGAGTTATCATCATTTTCTCAGGCTAACAGTGAGTTATCATCATTTTCTCAGGTTAGCTAGCAGTGAGTTATCATCATTTTCTCAGGCTAACAGTGAGTTATCATCATTTTCTCAGGCTAACAGTGAGTTATCATCATTTTCTCAGGTTAGCTAGCAGTGAGTTATCATCATTTTCTCAGGTTAGCTAACAGTGAGTTATCATCATTTTCTCAGGTTAGCTAGCAGTGAGTTATCATCATTTTCTCAGGCTAGCTAACAGTGAGTTATCATCATTTTCTCAGGCTAACAGTGAGTTATCATCATTTTCTCAGGTTAGCTAGCAGTGAGTTATCATCATTTTCTCAGGTTAGCTAGCAGTGAGTTATCATCATTTTCTCAGGCTAACAGTGAGTTATCATCATTTTCTCAGGTTAGCTAGCAGTGAGTTATCATCATTTTCTCAGGCTAGCTAACAGTGAGTTATCATCATTTTCTCAGGCTAACAGTGAGTTATCATCATTTTCTCAGGTTAGCTAGCAGTGAGTTATCATCATTTTCTCAGGCTAACAGTGAGTTATCATCATTTTCTCAGGCTAACAGTGAGTTATCATCATTTTCTCAGGTTAGCTAACAGTGAGTTATCATCATTTTCTCAGGTTAGCTAACAGTGAGTTATCATCATTTTCTCAGGTTAGCTAACAGTGAGTTATCATCATTTTCTCAGGTTAGCTAACAGTGAGTTATCATCATTTTCTCAGGTTAGCTAACACTGAGTTATCATCATTTTCTCAGGTTAGCTAACAGTGAGTTATCATCATTTTCTCAGGCTAACAGTGAGTTATCATCATTTTCTCAGGTTAGCTAGCAGTGAGTTATCATCATTTTCTCAGGTTAGCTAACAGTGAGTTATCATCATTTTCTCAGGTTAGCTAACAGTGAGTTATCATCATTTTCTCAGGTTAGCTAACAGTGAGTTATCATCATTTTCTCAGGTTAGCTAACAGTGAGTTATCATCATTTTCTCAGGTTAGCTAACAGTGAGTTATCATCATTTTCTCAGGCTAACAGTGAGTTATCATCATTTTCTCAGGTTAGCTAGCAGTGAGTTATCATCATTTTCTCAGGTTAGCTAACACTGAGTTATCATCATTTTCTCAGGTTAGCTAACAGTGAGTTATCATCATTTTCTCAGGTTAGCTAACAGTGAGTTATCATCATTTTCTCAGGTTAGCTAACAGTGAGTTATCATCATTTTCTCAGGCTAACAGTGAGTTATCATCATTTTCTCAGGTTAGCTAACAGTGAGTTATCATCATTTTCTCAGGTTAGCTAACAGTGAGTTATCATCATTTTCTCAGGCTAACAGTGAGTTATCATCATTTTCTCAGGCTAACAGTGAGTTATCATCATTTTCTCAGGTTAGCTAACAGTGAGTTATCATCATTTTCTCAGGCTAACAGTGAGTTATCATCATTTTCTCAGGTTAGCTAGCAGTGAGTTATCATCATTTTCTCAGGCTAACAGTGAGTTATCATCATTTTCTCAGGCTAACAGTGAGTTATCATCATTTTCTCAGGTTAGCTAGCAGTGAGTTATCATCATTTTCTCAGGTTAGCTAACAGTGAGTTATCATCATTTTCTCAGGTTAGCTAACAGTGAGTTATCATCATTTTCTCAGGTTAGCTAACAGTGAGTTATCATCATTTTCTCAGGCTAACAGTGAGTTATCATCATTTTCTCAGGTTAGCTAGCAGTGAGTTATCATCATTTTCTCAGGCTAACAGTGAGTTATCATCATTTTCTCAGGTTAGCTAGCAGTGAGTTATCATCATTTTCTCAGGCTAACAGTGAGTTATCATCATTTTCTCAGGTTAGCTAACAGTGAGTTATCATCATTTTCTCAGGTTAGCTAGCAGTGAGTTATCATCATTTTCTCAGGTTAGCTAACAGTGAGTTATCATCATTTTCTCAGGCTAACAGTGAGTTATCATCATTTTCTCAGGTTAGCTAGCAGTGAGTTATCATCATTTTCTCAGGTTAGCTAACAGTGAGTTATCATCATTTTCTCAGGTTAGCTAGCAGTGAGTTATCATCATTTTCTCAGGTTAGCTAGCAGTGAGTTATCATCATTTTCTCAGGTTAGCTAACAGTGAGTTATCATCATTTTCTCAGGTTAGCTAGCAGTGAGTTATCATCATTTTCTCAGGTTAGCTAGCAGTGAGTTATCATCATTTTCTCAGGCTAGCTAGCAGTGAGTTATCATCATTTTCTCAGGTTAGCTAGCAGTGAGTTATCATCATTTTCTCAGGTTAGCTAACAGTGAGTTATCATCATTTTCTCAGGCTAACAGTGAGTTATCATCATTTTCTCAGGCTAACACTGAGTTATCATCATTTTCTCAGGTTAGCTAGCAGTGAGTTATCATCATTTTCTCAGGCTAGCTAACAGTGAGTTATCATCATTTTCTCAGGTTAGCTAACAGTGAGTTATCATCATTTTCTCAGGCTAGCTAACAGTGAGTTATCATCATTTTCTCAGGCTAACAGTGAGTTATCATCATTTTCTCAGGTTAGCTAACAGTGAGTTATCATCATTTTCTCAGGTTAGCTAGCAGTGAGTTATCATCATTTTCTCAGGCTAGCTAACAGTGAGTTATCATCATTTTCTCAGGTTAGCTAACAGTGAGTTATCATCATTTTCTCAGGCTAGCTAACAGTGAGTTATCATCATTTTCTCAGGTTAGCTAGCAGTGAGTTATCATCATTTTCTCAGGTTAGCTAGCAGTGAGTTATCATCATTTTCTCAGGCTAACAGTGAGTTATCATCATTTTCTCAGGTTAGCTAACAGTGAGTTATCATCATTTTCTCAGGCTAACAGTGAGTTATCATCATTTTCTCAGGTTAGCTAACAGTGAGTTATCATCATTTTCTCAGGTTAGCTAACAGTGAGTTATCATCATTTTCTCAGGCTAGCTAACAGTGAGTTATCATCATTTTCTCAGGTTAGCTAACAGTGAGTTATCATCATTTTCTCAGGTTAGCTAGCAGTGAGTTATCATCATTTTCTCAGGCTAACAGTGAGTTATCATCATTTTCTCAGGTTAGCTAGCAGTGAGTTATGATCATTTTCTCAGGTTAGTTAGCAGTGAGTTATCATCATTTTCTCAGGTTAGCTAACACTGAGTTATCATCATTTTCTCAGGTTAGCTAACAGTGAGTTATCATCATTTTCTCAGGTTAGCTAACAGTGAGTTATCATCATTTTCTCAGGCTAACAGTGAGTTATCATCATTTTCTCAGGTTAGCTAACAGTGAGTTATCATCATTTTCTCAGGCTAACAGTGAGTTATCATCATTTTCTCAGGTTAGCTAGCAGTGAGTTATCATCATTTTCTCAGGCTAGCTAACAGTGAGTTATCATCATTTTCTCAGGTTAGCTAGCAGTGAGTTATCATCATTTTCTCAGGCTAACAGTGAGTTATCATCATTTTCTCAGGTTAGCTAGCAGTGAGTTATCATCATTTTCTCAGGTTAGCTAGCAGTGAGTTATCATCATTTTCTCAGGCTAGCTAGCAGTGAGTTATCATCATTTTCTCAGGTTAGCTAGCAGTGAGTTATCATCATTTTCTCAGGCTAGCTAACAGTGAGTTATCATCATTTTCTCAGGCTAACAGTGAGTTATCATCATTTTCTCAGGTTAGCTAGCAATGCGTTATCATCATTTTCTCAGGTTAGCTAGCAGTGAGTTATCATCATTTTCTCAGGTTAGCTAACAGTGAGTTATCATCATTTTCTCAGGCTAACAGTGAGTTATCATCATTTTCTCAGGTTAGCTAGCAGTGAGTTATCATCATTTTCTCAGGCTAGCTAACAGTGAGTTATCATCATTTTCTCAGGTTAGCTAGCAGTGAGTTATCATCATTTTCTCAGGCTAGCTAACAGTGAGTTATCATCATTTTCTCAGGCTAACAGTGAGTTATCATCATTTTCTCAGGTTAGCTAGCAGTGAGTTATCATCATTTTCTCAGGTTAGCTAGCAGTGAGTTATCATCATTTTCTCAGGCTAACAGTGAGTTATCATCATTTTCTCAGGTTAGCTAACAGTGAGTTATCATCATTTTCTCAGGTTAGCTAACAGTGAGTTATCATCATTTTCTCAGGCTAACAGTGAGTTATCATCATTTTCTCAGGTTAGCTAACAGTGAGTTATCATCATTTTCTCAGGCTAACAGTGAGTTATCATCATTTTCTCAGGCTAACAGTGAGTTATCATCATTTTCTCAGGTTAGCTAACAGTGAGTTATCATCATTTTCTCAGGCTAACAGTGAGTTATCATCATTTTCTCAGGCTAACAGTGAGTTATCATCATTTTCTTAGGTTAGCTAACAGTGAGTTATCATCATTTTCTCAGGTTAGCTAACAGTGAGTTATCATCATTTTCTCAGGTTAGCTAACAGTGAGTTATCATCATTTTCTCAGGTTAGCTAACAGTGAGTTATCATCATTTTCTCAGGTTAGCTAACACTGAGTTATCATCATTTTCTCAGGTTAGCTAACAGTGAGTTATCATCATTTTCTCAGGCTAACAGTGAGTTATCATCATTTTCTCAGGTTAGCTAGCAGTGAGTTATCATCATTTTCTCAGGTTAGCTAACAGTGAGTTATCATCATTTTCTCAGGTTAGCTAACAGTGAGTTATCATCATTTTCTCAGGTTAGCTAACACTGAGTTATCATCATTTTCTCAGGTTAGCTAACACTGAGTTATCATCATTTTCTCAGGTTAGCTAACAGTGAGTTATCATCATTTTCTCAGGCTAACAGTGAGTTATCATCATTTTCTCAGGTTAGCTAGCAGTGAGTTATCATCATTTTCTCAGGTTAGCTAACACTGAGTTATCATCATTTTCTCAGGTTAGCTAACAGTGAGTTATCATCATTTTCTCAGGTTAGCTAACACTGAGTTATCATCATTTTCTCAGGTTAGCTAACACTGAGTTATCATCATTTTCTCAGGCTAACAGTGAGTTATCATCATTTTCTCAGGTTAGCTAGCAGTGAGTTATCATCATTTTCTCAGGTTAGCTAACAGTGAGTTATCATCATTTTCTCAGGTTAGCTAACAGTGAGTTATCATCATTTTCTCAGGCTAACAGTGAGTTATCATCATTTTCTCAGGTTAGCTAACAGTGAGTTATCATCATTTTCTCAGGTTAGCTAACACTGAGTTATCATCATTTTCTCAGGCTAACAGTGAGTTATCATCATTTTCTCAGGCTAACAGTGAGTTATCATCATTTTCTCAGGTTAGCTAGCAGTGAGTTATCATCATTTTCTCAGGCTAACAGTGAGTTATCATCATTTTCTCAGGTTAGCTAGCAGTGAGTTATCATCATTTTCTCAGGCTAACAGTGAGTTATCATCATTTTCTCAGGCTAACACTGAGTTATCATCATTTTCTCAGGTTAGCTAGCAGTGAGTTATCATCATTTTCTCAGGTTAGCTAACAGTGAGTTATCATCATTTTCTCAGGTTAGCTAACAGTGAGTTATCATCATTTTCTCAGGTTAGCTAACACTGAGTTATCATCATTTTCTCAGGCTAACAGTGAGTTATCATCATTTTCTCAGGTTAGCTAGCAGTGAGTTATCATCATTTTCTCAGGCTAACAGTGAGTTATCATCATTTTCTCAGGTTAGCTAGCAGTGAGTTATCATCATTTTCTCAGGCTAACAGTGAGTTATCATCATTTTCTCAGGTTAGCTAACAGTGAGTTATCATCATTTTCTCAGGCTAACAGTGAGTTATCATCATTTTCTCAGGTTAGCTAACAGTGAGTTATCATCATTTTCTCAGGTTAGCTAACAGTGAGTTATCATCATTTTCTCAGGCTAGCTAACAGTGAGTTATCATCATTTTCTCAGGCTAACAGTGAGTTATCATCATTTTCTCAGGTTAGCTAACAGTGAGTTATCATCATTTTCTCAGGTTAGCTAACAGTGAGTTATCATCATTTTCTCAGGTTAGCTAACAGTGAGTTATCATCATTTTCTCAGGTTAGCTAGCAGTGAGTTATCATCATTTTCTCAGGTTAGCTAACAGTGAGTTATCATCATTTTCTCAGGCTAACAGTGAGTTATCATCATTTTCTCAGGCTAACAGTGAGTTATCATCATTTTCTCAGGCTAACAGTGAGTTATCATCATTTTCTCAGGTTAGCTAACAGTGAGTTATCATCATTTTCTCAGGTTAGCTAGCAGTGAGTTATCATCATTTTCTCAGGCTAGCTAACAGTGAGTTATCATCATTTTCTCAGGTTAGCTAACAGTGAGTTATCATCATTTTCTCAGGCTAGCTAACAGTGAGTTATCATCATTTTCTCAGGTTAGCTAGCAGTGAGTTATGATCATTTTCTCAGGTTAGTTAGCAGTGAGTTATCATCATTTTCTCAGGCTAACAGTGAGTTATCATCATTTTCTCAGGTTAGCTAACAGTGAGTTATCATCATTTTCTCAGGCTAACAGTGAGTTATCATCATTTTCTCAGGTTAGCTAACAGTGAGTTATCATCATTTTCTCAGGCTAGCTAACAGTGAGTTATCATCATTTTCTCAGGCTAGCTAACAGTGAGTTATCATCATTTTCTCAGGCTAACAGTGAGTTATCATCATTTTCTCAGGCTAACAGTGAGTTATCATCATTTTCTCAGGCTAGCTAACAGTGAGTTATCATCATTTTCTCAGGCTAACAGTGAGTTATCATCATTTTCTCAGGCTAACAGTGAGTTATCATCATTTTCTCAGGCTAACAGTGAGTTATCATCATTTTCTCAGGCTAGCTAACAGTGAGTTATCATCATTTTCTCAGGCTAACAGTGAGTTATCATTTTCTCAGGTTAGCTAGCAGTGAGTGTCTCATGTCTCTCTTCATGGTAGCGTGTCCGTGTTTCTGTCTTGTCAGATATTGAACACACCTTTAACCAGGTGAAAGCAGAACCTCAGCATCTATCGAAGGCTTAGTTATGGCTGGGTTGGGGGGCAGTGGGCTTTGCTGCACACCATATTTGCTACTCAACACTTTTCTTTCACAGAGAGCCGAGGGTGTCTCAACATCAGCAGCTCCACAGAGGTGAGGAGGCTGCAGGCTGAGAGCGGGACCTTAAATCGCAGCTTTCTGCTCTGGTTGGGAACGCAGACAGACAACGTGACAAGAATATCCAGCTCTTTGTTTTTGCAGACAGCGAGTTGTGATGATGTGGGCCGAAGAGCAGAGAAGATCAGAGGAGAGGGAGGAGTGAGGAGGAGCCGGGGGACATAATAACAGATAGCCTGTAGAGAAATTAACTTTTTCTGTCTTATTTCACTGTAAAACCATGATTCATTTTGTTCATTTGGACGTCATGTAGACACTGCCAGGGCAGCTGATAAATCTTCATGGAAGCACACATTGAAAAATCTCAAATCTAAGCACATGCATTTGTCTGTTTCCTGTCAGATACATCCAGTTCCATTTATGTTCAGTCAAACAGGGCTGGTAAGTCCAGATAACGTGATGTAACCCCAAAAAAGCAAAATAAATAAATAGATAAATTAATGAATAGATGACACAAGGCCAGTGTTGCCGTGACCTTTGACCTCTACAATCTGATCAGTTCACCCTTAAGTCTAAGTGAATGTTTGTGCTTAAGGTTGCAGAAATCCCTTGATGCATTCTTGAATTGTGTGCAGATTTGATGTCCAATGATCTTGACGTTGAACCTCCAAAACCAAAGCACTTATCCTGGAGTCAGATGAAATGTTTGTGCAAAGTTTAGGGAAACCTCCCTAAGTGTTCCTGAGATAACATGTTCACAAGCAGTAGATGATAAGGGGGATGAATTCACCTTTGACCTATGAACTCTAATATCTCACCAGTTCATCCTCGAGGCAGACTCGACATTTGTGCAAAGTTTGAAGATAATCCCTAAAGATAATCTCTAAATCCTGTTCTGGACATATGAAGCACATTTACATCCTAGACAACCAAAAGACCTACATCTAAATTATTCAACCTCCACTGCAAATCTGGTTTATTGTGAACATTTACAGACTTTCAGCTGTTTGCAATAAAAAAAAAAAAAGAAATCAAACAACAGGAATTTAAATAGCTCAACACACTGAATGCTTCAAGTTTCCCCAAATTCAATTGAAAATGCAACTCATGACTTCTCCAGTCTCAGAATGATTCCACCCTTGAACAGAATCCCTGACAGCAGCTCAGATTTGTAAACCAGTGAGGTTTCAGTCACACCTGATGAACCAATCAATGTCAGCAGGTTTACTTGAGCTGGAACTCATAAAATCCCTGAACCGTGAGGGTTTGTTGACTTTAACTGCATGTTAGAAATATAACAAAGAAGAATGGTCCAGTTTATTAAGACAAGAGAACATCGACCTTCACAAACAAGGAACAGGACACAGATAGATAGCAAAGGCTCTGAATGTTCTAGAAACACCGCTGGAAGCAGAGTTCAGAGTTTCAGGAACAGTGGTTCCACTACCTGGATGGGGCAGAAAAAGGAAGCTAGCAATGGCTTCAACCAGACATCTGAGAAGGCAGGTTGGGAAAGACCCTTGAGTGACTGCTAAAGACCTCCAGCAAAACCTGGTGTCAACAGCAGATGAGGTTTTAGTGAGTACAGTAAGGTGGAACTGAAGGTAGCCAGAACTCCTAGACCTCCACCACTACTGACCCTAAGACCAAGAAAATTCAGCTCCAGTCTGCTCACAATCAAAGAAATAAGACACAGAGGTTTGGGGATTCTGTTCTGTGGAGACATGAAACTAAACTGGAACTTTTTGGCCTGATGGGTCAGCGGTATGTCTGGAGGAAGAAGAATGAAGCAGGCACTGAAGAGAATACTGAGCCCATAGTTCAGCGGGTGGCTCGCTGATGCTCTGGGGCTGCTCTGCATCCTCTGAAAACCTGCAGCAAGAGGAAACATCATGCCATCTATGAGGAAATGAAGCTTAGGTGACACTGGAACTTCTGAAAGGATAATGATCCCAGGCATGCCTCAGATTCTATCAAGGCTTGGCTGCAGAAGTCCTAGAAGATTCTACAATGGCCATCACAGTCTCCTGACTTGAACCCCGTAGAAAATCTCTGGTGGGATTTGAAGAGGGCGGTTGCAGCATGCAGACCCAAGAACATTGCTGAGCTGGAGGTTTGCGCTTGAGGAATGGACTATGATTCCTCAGGAACGCTGCCAGAAGCTGGAGTCTGGATATGCATCTGGTTTGCAGCAGGTCATGGAAGCTAAAGGTGCTCTATAAGGACTAAAGATGCTGCCATGAAGAGGTTGAATCATTTTGAGAGTGGAGGAGTCATTATAAGTGGCATTTTCAGTTGAATTTGGGGAAACTACTCAAAGCATTTGTTGTATTGAGATACTTCAGTTGCTTTTGTTTGATTTGTTCATTGCAAACACCTGAAAGGCTGTAGATTTTCAAAGTAAACCTGATTTGCAGTGGGGGTTGAATAATGTTTATAACAACTGTAAAACTTCCCACCCTATCGCTACTGCGGCTCAAAAATATCTGCAGATGCAATGAAATAAGACATATGAGCTAATTCAGGTAATACTGACCTTAAACACATCCTTATTTAACCTCACAGAACCTGATTTGGTAAGCTTACTTGTAGCACTGATGACAACATTGGATAAATATTTTTAGCTGGCAGGAGATTTACTACAGCTTCTTAGAGTGAGGAGGACGACTGGCCAGCAGCTAGTTCAGTTAGATAAGGGCGCTTTCACATTAGGCCCAGGTGTTTCGAACCGTGCTGCGGCGTGATTCCTCCCCCTCCCCCAGCTGGCTTGCTTTCACATTAGCAATATCGGATCATGCCAGGGCCCACTTGCGTATTTACTCGGTCTGAAACAGCAGGTGGCGGTATGCACATGGCTGGTTTACAACCCCGCAAAGGAGGAGAAAGAAGAAGAAGCTACCATGGCAACCACTGGGGTCATGACCTGAGCAAAGATTGTTTTTGTTTTAACCTGGCAAAAAGTTCATCCTGCAGCCATGGATGATTAAAATCACTTTTTAAGATGCCAGAAACTTCGCTCTTCGTATCTGTCTGTCACATTCATTTCAGACATTTTGGAGCCACAAACCCGATGACATAGTAGGCGTAGAATAAAGGGGTACGCTATGTACTGCTGGACGGGCTGTAGTCATTAATCCAGGATTGTTCACTCTCAGTGGAGCCAGTTTATAAATTAAACTCTGCTGAAGCTGGTCAGGAGAAGAGCAAGAACATCTATTCCACCAAGAAAATCTGTGAGTGCTTCTTTGCTCTTCCCTTAAAGAAATGCCGTCCAGTGTTGTCGCTAATCTCTTCATCAGCCGCCATTGTTTACAGGCTTGCAGTCACTTCTGCAGCTACCTTGTCAGTAGTCAAAGTCTCTTTCTCTTCAAATGGCACTGATTGGTCTGGTTGTTCTCTGACTAGGAAAAGCATATCTGCTTGAAGCTTTGCAAGATGGATCCGCCTAATGACAGACATGGAATCTGGACAATCCATCAGCTTTGCAAGGTTATGCATGTGTTTATTATTCTAGTGTAAACTACAACCTCAGGAAGTGTGATTCCAACTCATGCTTGAAGCTAACAGGGATCCAAATAAAGATACAAAAAAGTTTCATTTCTAGCAACTGAACATCTCAAGAAGTAGAATAAAAAGTACACTTTTCAGGCTCAAATAAACAACTCTAATTAGGAGGAAATAGTCTTGGGTGATGTGCAGACATTTAGTGATTTGCATGTAAAGAAGGAGAAAGACTTAAAGCAGAATAAGTGGTGGATTTTCTGCACGGTGAGCTGTATACTCGGAGTAAGCTCTTTATCATTAAAGCTGCACTAATAAATAATTTTATACTAATAGACTGATTAACTTTGTGTTATGTGAAATGAGTCACTTTAGAGTGATGAAGCCACAGGGAGTTATCACCCAACTCCCCTCTGCCCTCGTCTCTAAAGAGCTTTTTCATCTCTTTAAGTTCAGTTTTGGGATGTTTTTGGCCTTTATTCAGAGAGGACAGGACAGTAAACGGGGGGCAAACTCAGACAGAGAGAGTGGGGATAGACATGCAGGAAGGGTGCCAGCAGATTGGATTCAAACCTGTGGAAGACATTGTTTAAACTCCATAAGAATACTTCTGCTGGCTAAAAACAAACTCTTAATGCAGCTTTAAGTCTTCTCTCCACTTCTGAAAATGCAGCTATGGTTATTGATGTTGTTTGCTTTGAGTTAAGTCTTCAACATCAGTACACAGATGGATTGTTAACATATTTCTCTGCTCATAAAAAAGATTTGGAGTCATTTCACAGCCTTTATTTACAGTATAACTATCCTGGATTGATCACCACGGTTATTATGTGTGTTTGTGCTGCTTCAAAGATAAAAATACTCTGAAATTTCTCTGCAGCAAGGCCAGTTTGTAGGATTTGAAGTGGAACGGCAGCACTCAGCGGGTCAGGAGGTGAGCACACACTAATTAAAGCTGCTCTGTGCCAACCATCCACCATGACCCACCCCGCTAACTGAAAAGAAGTGCACACTCACCATGAGCAGCAGGAATTAGCCAAATCTAGGTTAAAACAACATGGTGTTTCCTTGGGCCAGCCTAATGACCTTGGGTAAGTGAAACGGGACAAACATGGGTACTGTCAGAGAATTATTTATACTTAAATAGTTACCACTTTTCCACAAAGCCAGTTCAAAAACTTGTTTGGAGCCAGTTCTTCACTCAGCACCACATCTATGTTTTTTAATTGCTGAGCAGTGACTCTGGGATGGAAGAAACAGCTCCAGAATGGCATCAACTCCTCATTGATACAGCGGAAGAACCAGTTTACCTCTAGGCCTACCAGGTGTATTTTGGTCTACATGCTCATGGAGGCTGCATGCTTATATTGGAGGCTACAATACAGTACAATAACTTTGTTTATCCCCGCAGGGAAATTCAATTGTTTGGAGTCTCTCTCATCTGTTTAGGGTAGAATTATGAAGTCTAATTGCTGATAGAATAAAAGATTTTCTAAATCTTTCCGTCCTGCAGCGCAGGGATAGCAGCCATCCACCACCGTTGTTTCTTTGGTCATTTAGGAAGATATGAAGTGGATGATCCATGTCCTTCAGAATGGCATCCAACTTCTTCATTGTGCGTCTCTCCACCTCATCCTCAAATAAGTTCAGCTTGATTCCGACCATGTAGCCAGCTTGACATGCTTACATTGGAGGCTGCATGCTTATATTGGAGGCTACATGCTCCTGGAGGCTGCATGCTTATATTGGAGGCTCCATGCTTACATTTGAGGCTGCATGCTTATGGAGGCTGCATAGTTATAAAGGAGGCTGCATGCTTATATTGGAGGCTGAATGCTTGTACTTGGGGCTGCATGCTTATATTGGAAGCTAAATGCTTAAATTGGAGGTTGCATGGTTATAATGGAGGCTGTATGCTTTCATTTGAGGCTGCATGCTTATGGAGGCTGCATAGTTATAATGGAGGCTGCATGCTTATATTGGAGGCTGAATGCTTGTACTTGGGGCTGCATGCTTATATTGGAAGCTAAATGCTTAAATTGGAGGTTGCATGGTTATATTGGAGGCTGCATGCTTACATTTAAGGCTGCATGCTCATGGAGGCTGCATGGTTATAATGGAGGCTGCATGCTTATATTGGAGGCTAAATGCTTATACTTGGGGCTGCATGCTTAAATTGGAGGCTGCATGCTTACATTTGAGGCTGCATGGTTATATTGGAGACTGCATGCTTATATTGGAGGCTGCATGCTTATTTTGGAGGCTGCATGCTTATATTGGAGGGTGCATGCTTATATTGGAGGCTGCATGCTTATATTGGAGGCTGCATGCTTCTATATGAAGCTGCATGCTTATATTGGAGGCTGCATGCTTATGTAGGCATGAATGGCATCCACCTTCTTCATTGTGCGTCTCTCCACTTCATCCTCCTTTATATTGGAGGCTGCATGTTCATGGAGGCTGCATGCTTATATTGGAGGCTGCATGCTCATATTGGAGGCTGCATGCTCCTGGAGGCTGCATGCTTATATTGGAGGTATTATATTGGAGGCTGCATGCTTATATTGGAGGCTGCATGCTTATTTTGGAGGCTGCATGCTTATAGTAGAGGCTGCATGCTTATATTGGAGGCTGCATGCTTCTATATGAGGCTGCATGCTTATATTGGAGGCTGCATGCTTATGTAGGCATGAATGGCATCCACCTTCTTCGTTGTGCGTCTCTCCACTTCATCCTCCTTTATACTGGAGGCTGCATGTTCATGGAGGCTGCATGCTTATATTGGAGGCTGCATGCTCATATTGGAGGCTGCATGCTCCTGGAGGCTGCATGCTTACATTGGAAGCTGTATGCTCCTGGAGGTTGCATGCTTATATTGGAGGCTGCATGCTTATATTGGAGGCTGCATGCTTATTTTGGAGGCTGCATGCTTATATTGGAGGCTGCATGCTTATATTGGAGGGTGCATGCTTATTTTGGAGGCTGCATGCTTATATTGGAGGCTGCATGCTTATTTTGGAGGCTGCATGCTTATATTGGAGGCTGCATGCTTATATTGGAGGCTGCATGCTTATATTGGAGGCTGCATGATCCTGGAGGCTGCATGCTTATATTGGTGGCTGCATGCTTATTTTGGAGGCTGCATGCTTATTTTGGAGGCTGCATGCTTATTTTGGAGGCTGCATGCTTACATTGGAGGCTGCATGCTTATATTGGAGGCTGCATGATCCTGGAGGCTGCATGCTTATATTGGTGGCTGCATGCTTATTTTGGAGGCTGCATGCTTATAATTGAGGCTGCATACTCCTGGAGGCTGCATGCACATATTGGAGGCTGCATGATCCTGGAGGCTGCATGCTCATGGAGGCTGCATGCTTATATTGGAGGCTGCATGATCCTTGAGGCTGCATGCTTATATTGGAGGCTGCATGCTTATATTGGAGGCTGCATGCTTATTTTGGAGGCTGCATGCTTATATTGGAGGCTGCATGCTTATATTAGAGGCTGCATGCTTATATTAGAGGCTGCATGCTCATGGAGGCTGCATGCTTATATTGGAGGCTAAATGCTTATATTGGGGGCTGCATGCATAAATTTGAGGCTGCATGTTCATTTTGGAGGCTAAATGTTTATTTTGGGGGCTGCATACTCATATTTGAGTGTGCATGCTTACATTGGAGGCTGCATGCTTATGATGGAGGCTGCATGCTTACATTGGAGGCTGCATGCTCCTGGAGGCTGCATGCTTATATTGGAGGCTGCATGCTCCTGGAGGCTGTATGCTTATATTGGAGGTTGCATGCTTATATTGGAGGCTGCATGCTTATATTGGAGGCTGCATGCTTATATTGGAGGTTGCATGCTTATATTGGAGGCTGCATGCTTATATTGGAGGCTGCATGCTCCTGGAGGCTGCATGCTTATATTGGAGGCTGCATGCGTATAATGGAGGCTGCATGCTCCTGGAGGCTGCATGCTTATATTGGAGGGTGCATGCTTATATTGGAGGCTGCATGCTCCTGGAGGCTGCATGTTTATATTGGAGGCTGCATGCTTACATTGGAAGCTGTATGCTCATGGAGGCTGCATGCTTATATTGGAGGCTGCATGCTTACATTGGAGGCTGCATGCTTATTTTGGAGGCTGCATGCTTATATTGGAGGCTGTATGCTTATATTGGAGGCTGCATGCTTATATTGGAGGCTGCATGCTTATTTTGGAGGCTGCATGCTTATATTGGAGGCTGTATGCTGATATTGGAGGCTGCATGCTTATATTGGAGGCTGCATGCTTATTTTGGAGGCTGCATGCTTATATTGGAGGCTGTATGCTGATATTGGAGGCTGCATGCTTATATTGGAGGCTGCATGCTTATATTGGAGGCTGCATGCTAACATTGGAGGTTGCATGCTCCTGGAGGCTGCATGTTGATATTGGAGGTTGCATGCTTATATTGGAGGCTGCATGCTTATTTTGGAGGCTGCATGCTTATATTGGAGGCTGCATGCTTATATTGGAGGCTGCATGCTCCTGGAGGCTGCATGCTTATATTGGAGGTTGCATGCTTATGATGGAGGCTGCATGCTTATATTGTAGGTTAAATGCTAATATTGGGGGCTGCATGCTTACATTGGAGGCTGCATGCTGATATTGGAGGCTGCATGCTTACATTGGACGTTAAATGCTGATATTGGAGGCTGCATGCTTATATTAGTGGCTGCATGCTTACATTGGAGGCTGCATGCTTATATTGGACGTTAAATGCTTATATTGGAGGCTGCATGCTTATATTAGTGGCTGCATGCTTACATTGGAGGCTGCATGCTTATGATGGAGGCTGCATGCTAACATTGGAGGCTGTATGCTTATATTGGACGTTAAATGCTGATATTGGAGGCTGCATGCTTATATTAGTGGCTGCATGCTTACATTGGAGGCTGCATGCTTATGATGGAGGCTGCATGCTAACATTGGAGGCTGTATGCTTACATTGGAGGCTGCATGCTTACATTGGAGGCTGCATGCTGATATTGGAGGCTGCATGCTTATATTGGAGGCTGCATGCTTATATTGGAGGCTGCATGTTGATATTAGAGGCTGCATGCTTACATTGGAACCTGTATGCTTATATTGGAAGCTGTATGCTCATGGAGGCTGCATGCTTATATTGGAGGTTGCATGCTTACATTGGAGGCTGCATGCTCCTGGAGGCTGCATGCTTAAATTGGAGGCTGCATGTTATATTGGAGGCTGTATGCTGATATTGGAGGTTGCATGCTTATATTGGAGGCTGCATGCTTATATTGGAGGTTGCATGCTTATATTGGAGGCTGCATGCTTATATTGGAGGCTGCATGCTTATATTGGAGGCTGCATTCTTATATTGGAGGCTGCATGCTTATATTGGAGGCTGTATGCTGATATTGGAGGCTGCATGCTGATATTGGAGGCTGCATGCTTATATTGGAGGCTGCATTCTTATATTGGAGGCTGCATGCTTATATTGGAGGCTGTATGCTGATATTGGAGGCTGCATGCTGATATTGGAGGCTGCATGCTTATATTGGAGGTTGCATTCTTATATTGGAGGCTGCATTCTTATATTGGAGGCTGCATGCTTATATTGGAGGCTGTATGCTGATATTGGAGGCTGCATGCTTACATTGGAAGCTGTATGCTCATGGAGGCTGCATGCTTATATTGTAGGTTAAATGCTAATATTGTGGGCTGCATGCTTTTATTGGAGGCTGCATGCTAACATTGGAGGCTGCATGCTTACATTGGAGGCTGCATGCTCCTGGAGGCTGCATGCTGATATTGGAGGCTGCATGCTGATATTTGAGGCTGTATGCTGATATTGGAGGCTGCATGCTGATATTGGAGGCTGTATGCTGATATTGGAGGCTGCATGCTTATATTGGAGGCTGCATGTTTATATTGGAGGCTGCATGCTTATATTGGAGGCTGCATGCTTATATTGGAGGCTGCATGCTTATATTGGAGGCTGCATGCTTATATTGGAGGCTGCATGCTTTCATTTGGGAACTCTAGCTTTCAATGGGGCTGCATGATTACAGACAGAACATTCATCCAATCACCCTCAGAGTTTTTTTTTTTTTTCAAAGGCTCTGCCCTTTCCAAAACACTGTCTATTAGTGGTTTACTAGATGGATGTGTGAAACAATACATCTGGCATGCCAGGTTACTCCATACCACCAGCCAGCATAAACCTGATTAAAGGAAAGAGGACTCTGAAGCTCCAAAGCCTGTCAGTCTAATGAACCACCATGTTGGAGCTCATATGATAACTGTCACATGACTGATGGCATTTGGAGCTCTTGAATGTCACTGACTCTTCATAGAGTGTTACTCACTGCAAAAGTTTTGGTGTCTGCATGTGATGCATGCATACTATCATGATATGGTCAGAGATTTTCTTCCCCAAAGCTAAAGACATCGCCCCCCTGAAAATGAAACAATAAAGCCAAGCACTGTAATGAAAGACTATTCTAAATAAAAATCAGTAAAGAAAAGAATGATACATAAAAGCCAAGCTCCTGGTCACAAGCATGTTCATTTTTGTGTCCCAGTCGTTCAGAAGTAACTGATTAATCAAAGTACCTGTCATCAGGGCTAGTATTAGAAAAATGAATCTGTTGGCACTAGGCCAGTCTTTAGAGCAGAGGTTCTCAAACTTTTCAGCCCACGACCCCAAAAATAAAGGTGCCAGAGACCGGGGACCCCCACTGTACCTGAAGGTGGCTGAACACAGCCATGAACATTTTAGAATAGTCATGTGGAGACAAGGTCGTCCATTAGGGGGATAAAGGGGAGAGCTTTCTGGGGCCCAGCCAAACTGGGGGCCAGCAAAATCCTGGTCCATTGTAAAGTTAACCTGTGGTATTTTATATGTAACCTGAATAATAACCACTCTTATCAAAGAAACACATTTTAATTCATTTGTGTAGTAAGTAGACCTCTTAAAAATGTAGATTCTTTTGGTAAAAACAGAATTAAAATACGTCAAAAATATCTAAAATGGGTTAATAACAGCAAAAAATGGTGAGAAAGATGGTGAAATTAGATTTTAAAAGTAGCAGAAATGGGTTGGAAATGCCAAAAATTAGATAAAAGTGGCAAGAAATTTAAAAAAGGCAAAAAATCAGAGATGGGCTTTTCAATTGTGAAATGTGGCTTAAAAAGTGGTAAAAGGGGTGAATAGTGGCAATAATGTGTCAACAGAGCCAACAATAGACAGAGAGTGGAAAAATTTGGTTTAGAAGTGGCAAAAACAGGCAGAAAGGATTTAAAATGAAAAAAAAAAAGGTTTACAGTTGCAAAAATGTGTTAAAATTGGCAAAATTGGTGGGGAAAAGTGATAAAAGTGGGTTAGAATTAGGCAAAACTGGTGTAAAGTGGCAACAGTGTAATTCAAAAATGTCGACCCCCAGTGGGGTCCCGAATCCCAAGGTTGAGAACCCCAGCTTTAGAGCACCACAACAACTACAAAAAGATCTGTTCATGATTGTAAATTTGTAGGATGAATATAAAGAAGGGAACGCAGCATTATATATTGTTGTGTATAAATATATTAATATATATGTTAATGTGAGATCCAAACAGAGATGTGCCACTGCTGCAGCGCCTCTTTTGAACAGCTGCAGCATTCTAATCTGTTCTCAAATGTAGAACCTGCTGTGTGGTTGTCCTTACTACTAGATCTTCATGCTGATTTTGGGCCCAATGTTCTGACCAAAGTTGGCAAAGACCTGACTATCTGATGGTTTTATGATGACCTTCTGTGGTGTGAGGTGTGTAAGGAGGGATTTTACCCTCCCTGATACACTGGGAAGCAGATGGATGTAGGTGGTAGCTAGCAGCTAGCCACATTCAGCTTGTCATGTTGAGAGAGCGTTTGACCGTGTGTCATTGGGGATGCTTTTGGAGAGGACTTCAATTCTCAAGTGTGGAGACACTAAGAACTGTAGAGCTAGAACAGATCTGTCATGAGTGTGTTTGATTTTTATTTGGGTTATAAAGGATGTTCAGAAGGAACATCCTTGAACATGTGTGTCATTTATTCACCTCTCTTCTCTCAGCTGCTGTAAAAATGAAAACAAATACTGAGATTATTTCTGAATCTCCTGGAGTGTCCCAGAATCCGCCTCCATCAGCAGCGCCTGTCAGAGCTGTGCGGGAGGAGCCAGGGGTGCCAGATCAGATATCAGCGCTGCAGATGGAGGTCACGCAGCTGACCGCCGCCGCACAATCATACGACATTGTTTATGAAACAGAAGAATCTCCGACCCCTCAAACAGCAACTTCTCCATAAGCCAAGAGCGGGAGACTTTTCCTGACTGAGGCACTTTCTCTGCTGTCATCCTTCTGTCGCTAACCTCCGGAGGAAACACTGAAGGAAGGTGGGATGCCAGCTCTCATTAGAAAAGGATTTCAAAAGCCGCCTGACAGGAACAGTAGGGGAAATGCTTTGCATAAGCATCTTTTTCCACCAGTGGTGAGACTGGCAGCAGGTTAGGGATCCCAGAGTTCCTCATTTAAAGTCTAAGCCTTTCATTTAAACTTCTCTGATTGGCTTATTCAGGCTCCTGACGATAGGTGGACTTGGGACGGTGATTTGTCCTCATCGAGGTGACAGTGAAAGCCGTTTAGATCAAAAGCACTTCCTTGTTTCATTTACTACACGTCAAATTAATCCATTCAGTATCTCGGTGCATGCTGAGCGGCATGCAGAGGAGGAGACGAGAGTCTGATGGTATTTGTGTCTGAATCTCAAACCAGCTCCTTGCTGATTGGACGTCTGTGAAGCAGTTGCCTGGTAACCACGTTTTACGATGCCATCCATACTTGTTGTGATGAAAAATTTAAACTGAAGTATTCTGTGGGACTTGGACATGAGATATGAATGTGCACAGAGACGTATGGATGAGCGGTCCAAAACAAACACACCTAGCTGCTGCTCTGTGAATCCAAACACAGGCAGGGCCTAAAGATGGGCTCTCAGCCGCCACAACGCAGCGCCAGCAGCTGATGTTTCACCTCCAGCCTTCTCCATCTGTGTGCTGCGGTTTGTGACCGGCTGGGACGATTTTCCATTAATGTTTCAGACCCAGTTCTGTTCCTGCAATAAACATGATTGAGGATGCACGCTGCACCAGGCTGCATTTGAGGTTATTACCACGGCTCTGTTTTTTCTACATGCGTATCATTACTGCTGCTGGTATTATATGGAGGCCTTTGGAGGGGCCGGGGGAGGAAAATAAGATGTCTGTTTGGGCTCCTGATCAAATTCAGGCCCATAACCATGATAAAGTGTCCAACAGTAATTTAATTGGGCTTCACAAATATAACAAACATTTCATTCTATTACAATAGTACCATGTTATAGTAATGAAATTACACAGACTCTCTTATTCTGAAGTGAACTGCTGCTCTTAATAATCCCACACTGCCCCCACCTGAGTCTCTGCTATTATTGATCATGTATACTTTTTTAAAACTCCATGAAGCAGCCCCAGATATATGCCCATCTAACACCAATACTGACAGATCCTTGCTAAAGTTTTAACTCAGTATGTATGAATCAATCAGCCTCGATCACAGCAGAAGTGGGGAGAAACTGATTCTGCAGCATGTTCTCAGCATGTATGTTATTACCAGGTACATACCTATATCACTTAAATGACATGTTAGATATTGAGCCGGTGAGCATGCGTTCCCATGCATGCTTAGGGATTATAAGAGTATCTGTGAGATACTCGGTAAGGTTGTGTTGTTATCAGAATCAATGTTGGGCTGCAGCCAAAGGCAGAAACGTATCAGAAAATGCACAAGAGACCACGCAGCTGAAACATGAGCCTGTACCAGTGAGCAGATGTGTGCATGTCAGGCTAATCCATCCTCCAAACGCTGCAGGCTGATGCACTTGTCTGTGATCAGAGAATGACCAGACCAATCAGCATCATTTGCAGAGAAAGAGGCAGAGCTACAGGTGTGGTTCAGTTGGAGGAACTCCAAGCGTGTAAACTGGTAAAGAGATTAGCATAGATGCAGCTATAGCAGCAGTTTGATCAGTACCAAACTTTTCTGTTTTAATAAAATAAGCACAGACTTTCAATGTCTGCTGTCCTCCTGCCAGAGTTTTATTTACAGACTAGCTTCAGTGAAATCTAACAATGACAGCTGTCTGTTGGACTTGTGTTATAGTGTTTACTCCTCAGCAGCAGTGCATGCACACTATATCACGTTTATTTGCTCTGATTGGCCCATAACTAAGGTGACAGAACATTTGTCTAATCTTGCTTTTAAGGTTTTTTTTTTTTTTTTAGAGGTTCTGACCTTCACAGACACCATCTATGCTTTTGCAGTGGATCAGTGTCTTGGCTGCAATTTCTAATTTTAGTCTTAGGTTTAGTTTTCAAACGAAATGCATTTTAGTTTAGTCTAGTTTTAGTCCATAAGTCCTCACATTTTAGTCTTTACTTTTAGTCCAAGCATTTATTCTCTTGCCTAAATCTGGTACCAAATCATGGTAGTGTGTTCTCTGCCAAACCTGGGGTCCCTGCTTTCTACAGCTGAGAGGCAGAATAGATATATGATATCTATTATTGTTAGTCTCAGTCTAGTTTTAGTCATCACAGATCTATTTTTGTTAGTCTCAGTCTAGTTTTAGTCATCACAGATCTATTTTTGTTAGTCTCAGTCTAGTTTTAGTCATCACAGATCTATTTTTGTTAGTCTCAGTCTAGTTTTAGTCATGAAAAAAGGCTGAACATTTTTAGTCAGAGTTTTAGTCAACAAAATAACACTGGGGTGGATGTGTGCACAGACATTTGGAATAGTGATCTGGTTGTCAGGTTACAGAGAAACAGTGCGTCCAGACATACCTGGTCCATTTTTCTTAAAGTGCTGACTTTGCCACAGAG
This sequence comes from Cheilinus undulatus, assembly GCF_018320785.1. Lineage (NCBI taxonomy): Eukaryota > Metazoa > Chordata > Actinopteri > Labriformes > Labridae > Cheilinus > Cheilinus undulatus. The sequence goes on along the minus strand of NC_054884.1, from coordinate 891,907 downwards.
CCTCTTCAGTCTGATGAGTAATAAAAAACAAAAAGTCTGAAGGCCCAACTTTGCCAGCCTTCTAATGTGAACAATTACAAGCCCGTTTCTAAATTGGGTATTCTGACTGAAGTTATGAACGATTAGTCAGGTCTTAGCAAACAGCTCGGGACCACTATGGCTTACAATGATTATATCCAGGCTCTGTAAGAAATACTGTGTTGCCCGTGTTTTGACTTATCAACGGTATTTGACACCCTTAACCATGGTTTTTTGATAAATGAAACAATTAAGATGTTGGATTTTGGCATGGGTCCAGAGGGCTTTTTTTAGGCCTGATGATGATCTACATGCACACCAAAATTCATAAGCCTGAGTCGAAGGGTGTTCAGGGGCTGATTTTTTATGCTAACACATGAAAAAACACATCAAAAATTAGAGGTGCAAATGTTTGACTGCCAGAAGGGGGCGCTGTGAAAAAATAATGATATTGATGCATGGATGTGTTTAGGATCAGTGTATGATTATCCTTGTAAAGTTTGGTGATGATTGAAATAAATAATAAAAAGTTATAAGGAAATATTGGTGTGATTTCACAGCAAAAAATACACAAAAACAAACTTTAACTTTGGGCTCCAATAACTGCCCCGCCGTATGGCAAAAACTCACAGTGGGCACAACTTTGGGTCTCAAGGTTGTCTAGGTTGCGTAAAAAAAATCTGGAGTCAATCAGATGAAATCCCTCCGACAAGTTTGTTCAAATGTGCAAAGTGTCCATCAGTGGAAAAGGCCAAAAAATGTCAAAATTTGACCTTTCCCTGTTTGTAGTTTGGTTCCTGTACATTTTAGAGGATGGCTGTTACATATGTATATATTTGTCTAATCAGATATTCATGCATGTAGGTCTTACCCAGGGCCCTATCTCACTTTTGGCACCCCCCAGATGGCTATTTCCACAGGAGGACAGTTTGGTGAGTTTTGGGGCTGTTAAGGCCTCGAATGGCAGACATGAGCAGATCCAAAAGGGTTCTCGTTGACCCTAGGTCAGTGCTCGGGCCCTAATTCCAAGTGCAGATTTGTTTTACAGATGCAACAAATTATTCTGCAGTCACAAATATGTTCTGCATATTTTGTGGACACCTTAACTTTGTGCACAAAATGTTTTTAAAGATACAAAATCTTATTACATGTTGGAAGTATTTATGACCCTTATATGATCCCTACATAAGGTCGGAAGCAGAGTTAAAACATCTTGAAAGCCTTTGGTGTGGCTCTATGCTCGTTTTAATGGAGGAATGTGGTCAAATTCTGATCAAACTGCCACTGTGGCTACATCCAAGCTAATCACTCCCCTATAACTCACAAAGTCATTCCCAAGTAGCTCATCATAAAAAGCTCTCAGTGTGGTTCTTTGTCCTTTATTTCATGAACTGCTACATCTGAGCTCATCTACGTATGCACACTAACCGCAGTAATTGCTGTTGGCTTTCAGTACAGCTAAACTCCGCCTGTAGCTACCGCCTCATTCTCCTCAAATGATGCTGATTGGTCTGAACAGAGTTCGGTTTGGCATAAACAGTGTGGATTGGAGCTTTACCTGATGACAGACCAGCAAATCCATCTGCTTGACAAGGTTAACCAAAGGCAGCATCCATCCATCTATTTTCTATACCGCGGGGAGCTGGACCCTATCCCAGCTGTGAGGTGGGGTACATCCTGGACTGGGCATCAGTCAGTCACAGGGCTGACACATAGAGACAGACAACCAGGCATGCTCACGCTGACTAAGAGGCCCCAATTAACGTAACGAGCATGTTTTTGGTGGTGGGAGGAAGCTGGAGTACCTGGAGAGAACCCACACATGCTCAGGGAGAACAGAAAGGCCCTGACAGGGAACCACCTGGAACCTTTCTGCTGTGAAGCAACAGCATTAACCCCTGCACCGCCATGCAGGCTGTATGCCAGTGAAAATGAACTCAAATCAAGGAAATTATGGCACTTTATTGTATTTTTACACTCTTGTGGAAACATGGACACATGCTATAGATCAGGGGTTCTCAACCTTCCAGCCCGCGACCCCCAAAATAAAGGTGCCAGAGACCGGTACTCCCACTGTACCTGAAGGTGGCTGAACTGCCAGGAACATTCAGGAATAGTCATGTTTAGACAAGGCCGTCCATAAGGAGGGATAAAGGGGGAGGGTTCTGGGACCCAGCCAAACTGGAGGAGCATGGAGGTCAGCAAAACCATGGTCCATTGTAAAGTTACACTGCGAAAACTTTATTTTATATTTGACCTCAGTAATAACCACTCTTATCAAAGAAACAAGTATCTTTATTTCATTTAGCCTTCTTTAGATGAAATAAAATTTTATAAAACATAAGTCAAATGGGGTAAAAATTGCTAAAGTTGGTTAATAATGTCAAACAATGGTGAAAAGGTGGTAAAATTAGATTTTTAAAGAACATAAAAGAGTTAAAAGTGGCAAAAACTAGACAAAAGTGGAAAAAAATAACCAAAAATAGGTTAAAGTGGCAAAAACGGGCACAAAAAGTGATAAAAGGGGATTAAGAAGTTTCTGAAATGGCTTTCAAGTTTTAAAAAAAGATGGAAACTAAATGAACTGTGGTTAAAATGGGCAAAAGGATGGAGAACGTGCTTCATAGAGGCAAAAATGGGTCACCAGAGGCAACAATCAGCAGACAGTAGCAAGAAGTGGGTTTAGTAGTGGCAAAAACAGGCAGAAAGAAAGAATGGAGAGTTTAAAACAGACAAAAATGGGTTTTAAGTGGCAAAAATGTACTAAACTGGTGTTAAAAATGATGAAAAAGAGTTAACATTTGGTAAAAAATGGTGTAAAGTGGCAACAGCATTATCATAAAAATATTCTTAGTTTTTCAAGGCATCTGGTGACCCCCTGTCAGTGTCTCGTGACCCAATGGGGTCCCGACCCTAAGGTTGAGAACCACTGCTACAGAGGACACTGTCAGAGCACCAACAAAGGCTTTGTCAGATCTTTCTGACTGGGCACCAAAGAGGACACTGCCTCCTGTTAAAGGGCGTCCCAACCCCCTGGGTGGCACGGCGGCACGGCGGCGCAGGGGTCAGCACTAGCCGCCTCACAGCAAGAAGGTGACTGGTTCACTTCCTGGTCAGGGCCAGGGCCTTTCTGTGCAGTTTGCATGTTCTCCGGCTTCCTTCCACCACCGAACACATGCTCATTAGGTTAACTGGTGACTCTAAATTGCCCGTTGGTGTGAATGTGAGTGCGCCTAGTTGTCTGTCTCTATATGTCAGCCCCGCGATTGACTGGCGACCAGTCCAGGGTGTACCCTGCCTCTCGCCCGATGACAGCTGGGATAGGCCCCAGCTCCCCCGCGACCCGGAACGGAATAAGCGGTTTAGAAAATGGCTGGATGGATGGATGGCATCCCACACACCCCCCAGTCATCCATCGGTCTCCCATGTTTTTAAACTTGGTTAATATCAAACCATGTTGTGAAGGGTCAGCGTTGGGCATCACCGGAGTAAAACTATGGTCTGCTGTATTAGTAGACTAAAAAGTCCTAATGTTCTTGCTTCATTTCTCGTTCTGTTCCTTGAACTTGTCTGCAGAGCAAGCCTCTCTGTGTTTATAGTGGAGTTTTAGAGTCAGAGTGTGGCTGCGTAAGAATGTGTTAAAAATCTTCTGTTTCCTCTGAGTGTGACTTTAAACTTCACAGAGAGCAGCTGAGCAGAATAAAGCCTTTAACTGATTTTTTGAGTGCCTGGATCTGTTTTTTTTTCTTCCCTCTGTAATTTTAAGCCGGCCGTTATGACTGGCCATGCAGAATAAAGGCTGCACACACGTTTTCTGAGTGCTTTGGATTTCTCCTTTTCCACATGACCACCAAAAGACCCTGTTTTATCTGCTCTGAACTCCAGCATCATCAGAGGCTAAGGCTCCTTATTTGTCTATGAAACGACCCGGGATCAGCGGCGTGCCCTCACATAGATACACGTTAGCTAAAGGTGGAATCAGACAGGCTGAGCCGGAGCAGCTTTTCAGAGGACAAGACTTTGCTGTTACAGCACTGACAAAGCAGTGAAGCGCGGCCCCGTCTGAGCAGGCCACCATTGTTCTTGACTCTCTCTCTCTCCAGGGGCCAATTCTTTATACATGCCATGTTCTTCTGCCATTACCATGACCCAATTTCTTTTGAGAACTGTGTTTTCCAAATTGCAGAGAGAGCCGGGCTGCTACAAGGGCTTTTAAAGAGAAACTGTCCCCTTGAGTTTAACTATGCGTGCTGCTGAGTCGTAGCAAAGAAAGTGCTTCGTCAAGAATTTCTGATAATGCTCCGTTTTTTTGCCCACAGGGCTACAAGTCTGAGCCCTCGGCTCTGGGCTGCTGGAGTGTGGAGCCAGGCGGAGAATTAAACTCGGAGCAGCTTCTGTAATATGGAGACAGACTCCCCAAAAAGAAAAGATGAAGAGGCGTCTCCTGTGCCATGTATCGCTGCTTAAAAATGGAATCATTCACGCCGCCTTCTCTGCATGACAAATGAAAGCAGCTGAAAGCACTACGTCATTTTAGATTTTTACTCCAGCTTTGAGCCGTCTCCCTCCACAGTGAGTTGTGGGTCAGCTCTAGAGTAATGGCACTGCCAACATGCTGTCATCACTTCCAATAAGTGTCTTATTAGTCTAAAACCCCGTCCCTGGCACCGCCGCTGGCACGCTTTAATGTCCCACTAATTTACAGCCAGACTTACAACTGAATGAGGCCGTTTGATGTTCAGTGTTGGCGTTTGATCAGGGCCGTATATCCACAGAGCTCGCTGGTCGGGATATAAATGATTATTACTGTAGTGCTGCTGTGTAAAATGTAATGAATGATCATTGATGGAGCAGTGGGCCAGCCTGGGGAACGCTTCCTCTTATAGGAAATGGAAGTGTAATCTGTGGCGGATTATTGCTATTATCATGGGAACCTCAGTACAAACCAAACATACACTGTAAAAACACTAGCTGGTTCATGTTAACACAGGAAGGTCCACTGTGAGGAGGTTTCAGCTGTTTTTATGAAAAGCCAGTGGGTCTTACTGCTGTCCTCCTGCAGTTACTTTTTCTTCTTCGTGTGTTATTTACCAACAGTCAGCAAACAGTAAGGAGCATTAGGGCCTGTGTTTGTTTGCATCACTTCTCCATTAGCCGTATTTAGCAGTAAGCACTGAACTGTGAAGGACAGGGATGTATAAATACCCGTACAACCCCTACACCCAGTGTGCATTTTCTGCCACTAGGGGGCTCTCCTTTATTCTCTCATTGACTCCACCCATCAATAAAAACTGATCCAGGAGACATGCTGAGGCAGGGGTGTCAAACTCAATCACAGCAGGGGCTGGATTCTGGATTCAGGTCTAACCCGAGGGTCTAACAGGGTCACCTTTTTAACCAGAAACTGTCAACAACCTCATTTTTACCAGAAATAAGATATAAAAACACTGATGAATGATTCTGATGTTTAAAAAGTTGAAAAGATAAGTTTAAAGGCTCACAGTCTGAGAAAAGTAAATGTATTAGTTCAAAAAGTTCTTTGAAGGCAAATACACTATATTGCCATAAGTATTTGCTCACCTGCCTTGACTGCATATGAACTTCAGTGACATCCCATTCTTAATCCATAGGGTTTAATATGACGTGAGTCCACCCTTTGCAGCTAGAACTGCTTCAACTCTTCTGGGAAGGCTTTCCACAAGGTTTAGGAGTGTGTTTATGGGAATTTTTGACCATTCTTCCAGAAGCACATATGTGAGGTCACACTGATGTTGGACCAGAAGGCCTGGCTCTCAGTCTCCGCTCTAATTCATCCCAAAGGTGTTCTATGGGGTTGAGGTCAGGACTCTGTGCAGGCCAGTCAAGTTGATCCACACCAAACTCTCTCCTCCATGTCTTTATGGACCTTGCTTTGTGCACTGGTGCACAGTCATGTTGGAACAGGAAGGGGCCATCCCCAAACTGTTCCCACAAAGTTGGGAGCATGGAATTGTCCAGAATCTCTTGGTATGCTGAAGCATTCAGAGTTCCTTTGACTGGAACTAAGGGGCCAAGCCCAGCTCCTGAAGAACAAGCCCACACCATAATCCCCCCTCCACCAAACTTTACACTTGGCACAATGCAGTCAGACAAGTACTGTTCTCCTGGCAACCACCAAACCCAGACTGGTCCATCAGATTGCCAGATGGAGAAGTGTGATTGGTCACTCCAGAGAAGGCGTCTCCACACTATAAAAAGAAACTTACAGAATCTACTCAATTTAATTGAGGTAACAATTTGCACTCAATAAAATTGTGTACATCATACCCCTATATTTTGAGTAAGGATTACCTAATCAAACTAACTGCATTATACTGGAAAAAAACTGGGTAGAATGTACTTAAAAATTCTAGATAGAGTTTACAATTAATTACTTACTAAAAATGAGTACAATTAACTCTATTCTAGTGTATATATTATAGGGGATTAATAATTACTAACCAAAATTAAGTAACTTTTATTTCTTCCATCAAGGTGACTTTTAACCAAAATTTTGCACAAATGCAAACATGAAAAATTGATTTCATAAAGTCGTAGGGATGAAGACAGCAAGTCTGTATTTTTGTGAATTCTGCAACAAAGGTCTTTCAAGGTGCTTCTTTTCTTAGGCTTTGTACCTTCTTGAGCAGCTCTGTTTCATCAAGCTCCAGAAAAAGTTTCTGAAATACTTACAAGGTGTATTTCAGTTCAGTCTATTCAAGGTTGAAAGCATAGATCAGTCCCATCAGCATATGCATGCAGTAGTTAGGTCTCCACATCCATTCAGCACCATGATTCCCTCAATCATGATTGCAACATCTGCTGGATCTTTGTTGACCATGGGACTGTGGGTCACCAGAATCTTCATGGTCTCATCTGTGTAGCCCCCATCTTCAGCCTCCATTGAAACAACAAACAGAAACTTTAGGTCAAATATATTAACACTGTGCTTTTAACAGAAAATCTGAAGTTATATTTTATACTTTTAAGACCCTCTCCATAATTCCATTGCATCTTCAGTTTCTTACTGGTCACACTAGTGACCCCGTTACACCTACAACATAGAACAACTGAACAATCTTAGTTTGTGAAAGTCTAACAGCGCATCAGTTTATCATTCCTAAATGCATAACTTTCTACGTTTCTACGTTTTTTCCTTGAAAATGTATAACTTCCTTCTATTTATTTGCTAAAATGCCCTTGATTGCACTTTATGAATCAAATGAATTTGTAAATTTTGAGACTTAAGTTCACATTTTTGAGTTTATGAAATTTTACAATTTTGGAGGTAATCTCAAATTTAAAGTTTATAAAATAATTGTGATCTAATAAATTTGAAAATTTTAAGTTTATGAAGTTGTAATTTTTTGGGAAAAGATACACAAAGTTATAAGTTTATAAGCTTATCAAGTTAAAACTTTATCCCTTCTTAAAACTGTAAATTTCTGAGAAAAAAAAACTGAAATTTTGAGCCTATAAAGCTGTAAATGTATGATCTTACAAACAACAAAGTTATTTTTGTCTTGACAATTTTTTATTTCTTTTTGTTTTGTGTTTTTGCTAAAACCATACTCATGCTGTTGTACAACCCATACACACAAAAACAAACTTGTAAAAATTAAAACCTAGAATCTTTTTTGGTGAATAGCCTGTGGAAATAGAAGACTGGCTCTAAATTTTAATTACATTTCATACTTTTTTATATAAAGCCTTAATTTTCACCAAACTGATGTATAAATACTTTTTTAAAGACCCCACAGACACCATACGCTGCATGTAGGTAGGTGTACTAGATCCATCCATTTAATTTTACATAAGCAGGCTGTTAGGTTCAGTAGGCAACATAAAATCTTGAATGAATGTCCTAAAATGTTAATCAGGTGCTCTGTCTTATACTATTAGTTAATCTTTATGCAAGTGATCAGTTTCAGTAATTTAATATTTTCATTTACCATTTCTTAATGACATACCTGACAGTCTTAATAGAGCTCCTCCTTCTGTTCTCCACGGTACTCAGTGAGACAGCTGACAATCCCATCCCTTTTCTTCAATACTCTGGGACTGCAATGACATGGATTCGTGTTACTATGCTCTTGTCTGCAATGTTATTTTTGCTATTTACACACTAACAAAATTACCTCATCCAAAGAGTTCAAGGGATGATGCATCCTGGTACCAGCAGCTCCTCCTCTAGCACGCATCAGCTGCAGAAGACGTGGCGTGTACCCATCAAGCTTCAGGATAAATGTCCTCCAGGGAAACTGAGGTTATACCACAGAACTCTTCCTTGATCTAAGAAATTAGTTAGGAGAAAAAACATCTTGACTATCTCAATTCTGTGTTTCTAAAAGGCCTTAGCTAAGTTTAATAACACATAATGTCAGTCATATGGTTAGTAACGGTGCATAAGTCTAGCCACAATACGTATACTAGCTGTAAACTTTTAGAGGTGTCTTAATAAGTCAATTTTTTAGGTTGCCCACAACCAGTTTATAATTACTATGAAATGTGACCCTTTAAGAACACATGTAGACCATGAGGGACTGGCCTGGCAAATTTTCATCTGGCTCAGGCTTAAACAGTGACTGGCAAATCCTCTAAAGTACACCCTATTAACCCAATACATACAGAAATTACAGTGATTTTTCATTTTAGCTATTGTATAGCTAAATGTAATACATTAGAAGTAATATATTAATATATGTTTGTCTTACTTTACAAACATACAATGTATATATTAAGCTATGACATAAACGTACACAAGAATTCAGGAAAAATAAGATCTGACAACAAAACATGTCTGGTTTGACTTAAAACTAGAGAAGATCATGAAATGAAGTTAAATTTTGATGATTTTTTTCCCACAGAATGTTAATTAACTACCAGTATTTTATCAGGACTTTAAAGTTGATGTTCCATTGAAAGGAAGTTAAATGAAAACCTTTTCACTGGTAATAAAAGCTTGTTTAAGAGAAAAAAAAAAATCAAACATCAGTATTGGTACATCAAACCAGGAAAAGAGTAAAGGTTCTTTAAACTGGCTTGCTCAATCTTAAATTTATCTCTATGTGGCCCTAAGTGGAAAAGTTTGCAACCACCTGCTCTAAAGCTTTACACCTTGTGATTAAATTTATGTGCTAACACATACAGTATATAGATTTATTTAACTAAGAAAGTCTAGTGTTTAGTTCATAGGGTTTATCTAATGCCTATACTTTAATGAAAGCTGGCATACCTTTGTAATGCATTCAAATGGATCTTCAGCTGTGTTGATTTTGCTGTAATAAGTAAAGGAAAACATGTATGAGCATCACTGAAAAAGAACACACACAATACACATGTAATGTACATTCTATCATTGTCTGACAGTGGTGGGTCATATTTAGGCGTATTCATTAATAATAATAATAACAGTGCATAACTGAAGCCTACTTTTATCCAAAGTTATCCAGCAATTAGTCATTAACACACAGAAACTGTACCTTCTTGAGCGCTGCGGTGTTTTATCAGAGGATATATTGAATGAACACCGTATACCTCGCAGCTCCTCTCTACTCAGACTGACAGTGTATCTGGCGTTTATGTGACCCCCTGTGGTTCCGCGTCTCCAAAACAAACAACTAGACCTTCGTCTAAAGAGGTGTTAATTTTACTCCAGCTGTACAGGATGATATCAGGGTGCATCAGGTCTTATGTCCCTCTGAAACGACAAGTTTCGCCAACTCTGACCAACTCGGGGAAGAAGTCCACCTCACTGGAGCAACGGCAGAGCGCGAGGGAAGAAAAAAGGGAAAAAAGCGCGGAGCGTAAAAGGCAACATCCGACATTACGCACAGTAGTAACTGTTCACGAGTCAGTGGCTAAATGTGGGTTGTTGTTAAGTATAACACACACATTAAAAACCAAACTGAGTAAGTTAACTACTTTATAGTAACCAGCGCTCTGAGAACAAACTCTCCTGTCGCCTTATGTCTTAACAAGGCTAGATATTAGCTTGCACTGCAGCTAGCAAGTCCGAGCAACAGTGGAGGGAGCTGCATACGTATGTCTCCTAGAAGAACTGCTGCCAGTCAACAACTGTGATGGTTCTAAGTAATAAATAAGTTCACATCTCACTCACAACCATGGCACACAGTTAGATCATTCATATTTCACCTACCTTCAACAAAGACATGATGGCACCCCACACCCTCTGCCAACACTGGCCTCAGCAGAGAATACGGGATGACGCATGCGCAACTTCAAACGCATACCTGTTGTGTTTGGGTAGATTTTATTAACTTATTTTGGGTTGCAGTTGTTACTGGTAAAAAAATAAGTAATGTTAAATGTTAAATTTACTCTTTATAATACAGTTCATAGACTTACTGTTTTTCTGTAATTAAAATTTAATCTGTTGGCATGAATATTATTTACTACCCACAAAAATCCTTTTTTATAGTGCACTGCTCTAGAGTCCAGTGGTGGCGTGCTTTACACCACTGCATTGCACTAGGTGATGTATGTCTTGGATGCAGCTGTTACCATGGAAACCCATTCCATGAAGCTCTCTACCACTGTTCTTGAGCTAATCTGAAGGCCACATGAAGTTTGGAGGTCTGTAGCCATTGACTCTGCAGAAAGTTGGCCACCTCTGTGCACTATGACCTCAGCATCCTCTGACCCCGCTCCGTCATTTTACGTGGCCTACCACTTGGTGGCTGAGTTGCTGTGGTTCCCAATGGCTTCCACTTTGTTATAATACCACTGACAGCTGACTGTGGAATATTTAGGAGCCAGGAAATTTCACCACTGGACTTGTTGCCCAGGTGGCATCCTATCACAGTACCACGCTGGAATTCACTGAGCTCCTGAGAGCGAGCCATTCTTTCACTAATGTTTGTAACAGTCTGCATGCCTAGGTGATGATTTTATACACCTGTGGACATGGAAGTAACTGGAACACCTGATTTACATTATTTGGATGGGTGAGCGAATACTTTTGGCAATATAGTGTATATGAGAAAGACATCAAAATCATGAGTTTAAAAGTCAAAATTCAGAATTGGATTAAAATTAGAATTATGAATCTTAAGCTCCAAATATTATATGAGAAGTCAAAATTATGAGTTGAAATGCTCCAAGTATGAAATAAAAAGTTTGAGTCCTGATTGTGAGATGCTAAATTAAAAATGTGAAATTAAAACACAAATTAATTTCTTTTCCCACATTCCTGACTTCTTATCTAAATATTTTTACTCCTTACTTTTTCAAATTTGGTGACTTAACAAGGAAATCTTAAATCATCAGGATAAGTTCACATTTTTATACTTGAGTAAATCTGCAGACCTCAGACTGATGGGACAGTTAGAACAGAAATATCAGATCAGCTTGGGGGCCGGATTTAACTGTTCCACGGACCGGATTTGGCCCCTGGGCCTTGAGTTTGACACTCCTGTAAGGAAAATATCTTTGTCTAAGACTATTGTTCTAAACCTATTTCCTTTATTTTAACATCTGAAGACAGACAGGAAAATGCAAAGAGACAGATAATTATAGACTGTAGACTGTTTAAGTCAGGCCTATTCAATCAGCGGCCCGGGGGCCACATGCGGCCCAGAACCATGCTCCAAGTGGCCCAGACTGTGGTCATGCCAGAGAAGCAGAGGGCAACCTGTTTTGCAAGTTTTCATAAATTCCCACAGTATTTCAGACTGTGAATGCAACACTCTGTGTAGCCTAGCAACAGTCTACCCACAATGCACTGTGTTGTTCTGAAGCGTGGCTAGCGATGCGGACAGAAGTAGCCCCATGATACCGAGTATAAAACATGTCCGTGCCAACTGTAGCTACAACTGTGCAGGTTTAGCTTTAATGCAGTTTAAGATATGCCTGGGTAAGATGTGACCAAACTTACTATCTACAGAATTTCATTTTATTTTGTCATTCTATTTATTCTATTATTATTCAAGTGAAAAAAACATTTCTGCTACCTCAGGTTATGTTCAAACACAGCTCTGTTGTTGTGTTTCTATGCAGCTTTTCATGTTTGCTTTTGTCCTGCAGCCAAGTTTAAAAGGGAAACTATGAATTAAAAGTGCTTATTTTTCATCAAATTAAACTGTATTGGTTCAAATTTCTACATTTTTAGCTGCTTACTGGGCGCTGAACATGTCTGGCCTGGCGACATTTCTCGATTTTAAATTTTTTTACAACAAAAAGACTAAACAAGGCAACTCTACATTTGAAATTTCTAGTTGAGAAATAAGAACGTAACTGACAAGGATGGATGAGGAATGGGATAACTTGTTCCAGGTGCAGAAATGGGATATACTGAAGGAAATACTGGTGAGAATCCAAAGGGAATGAGCGAGACCTGTATGAGAGAAGTGTCCTGTAGAGGGCTCTAGTGAGCAGGTCATGACTCACACCTGTGCTAAGCCGTCACAAAGACTGGCCCAGGATGGGCTCAGAGAGGGCTCATGTCCACCTGTTTGGGCTTTTTTAGGCTTGAACCCAGCAGGGGGCCCAGGTATCCTCCCAGGACTATCCGACTCTGTTTTGATGTTTTTGATGCACTCTGGGTGCCTTATTTACATTTTAAATACTCATTAAAATTACAGAGAAGTTTTTGATGCACAGCCTTGCCCCTCGGTGAACCAGGCTTCTGGTAATTTCCTAAATGTATGACCTCACCAGGAAACAGCCTGACAGCAGCTTTGATTTGGTTTTCTCCAAAACGCTGCAGAAATATAAAAAGTAGGAGGTGTTGACACTAAGAAATAAGTGCCCTAATCTCAACAAACTAGTGACGGATAATTCTGGATTGATCTTCCTGAGATCTTTCTAAAAGCATCCAAGAGCCGCCGTGTCTATAATCATTAGCCCGCCGTGTGTCGTCTACAGACATCACATTAGGAAGTGATAAAATCCCATTTTTCAGAGCATTGTTGGAGCTGTGGCTCCCTCATGGAGGCATCAGCACGTGACGCACTCTTTTAAATGGATAATTTATTCCCATTAAGATCTGCAGAGACTGCAGCGTCTTGTTCAAAGCATCTGTGCTCATGTTTTTGGTGAGTAAGTAATGGTTTACAGCTGCTGTTTGTGATCAGATTAATGCCATCTTATCTCCTGTTGACAGTTCTTCTTTCACACTTCTTCAACAAGCTCCTCTACAGCTCTGCTCAAGGTGGGAACGGCGTGATAAGCCCACCTGACGTTGAGGTAAAATTTACCGGGATGATGTTCCACCTCTGAGCAGGCAGCCAAGAAAGTCACACACACAACTCACTGTGTGTTTAATGTTTCACAGATATTTACATAAAGATCCTCGGGGACAAGACTTTTGGTACCAGAAGGAATCTAGTTTTGTTAGTCAGTTTACTAGAAGCTGAATAGATTTGTATTATAACTAAATCTTTATATGTCTATTCATTCAATCGCTGTAGTAGTGTCTGCTCATCTGTTTGCAGTGAGTCTCAGTTTAACTGTAAAAAGAAACACAGACTATCTGAACTCTGGGTTAGACCTATTTTAGCAGGATGAACCTGAAAAAGAAACTGATTTTATCCTGGTTCACTCAGATCAACAGGTCTGAAGTTTGCTGATGGTTCAGAAAAGTCAGATTTTCCATATCTGCTCTGCCAACGCCCCATCATCCCATGCCATCCCACCTTCTCCAGCGGTGGTAGAGTACACAGTTACAGTACTCAAGTAAAAGTACCGTTACTCACCAATAATAACTACTCAAGTAGAAGTAAAAGTACTCATTAAAATAAGTACCTGACAGAGTAAATAAGTACCTTATTAAAAGACTCAAGTAGTGAGTCACTTATTAAAACATATTATTCAGGGGTAGTAGTGTAAACTGCACATTGTCATAAATAAAGTTGCATAATTTGCCAAAAGTAAAAGAAATAAAAACTTAATTCATAAAGCAGCAGTGAAGTTATGTTTGTTAATCAGAATTATGGGATGAAAAATTCAATCTAATGAGAAAAAAACAGACTTTTTCTCATTATTATAGTTATGTTATTACCTCCACCAAGGAGGTTATGTGACCAGGTGGGTTAGTTAGTTAGTTAGTTAGTTAGTTAGTTAGTTAGTTAATTGGTTAGTTAGTTAGTTAGTTAGTTGGTTAGTTAGTTGGTTAGTTAGTTGGTTGGTTAGTTGGTTGGTTAGTTAGTTAGTTGGTTAGTTAGTTGGTTAGTTAGTTGGTTGGTTAGTTAGCTGGTTGGTTAGTTAGTTGGTTAGTTAGTTAGTTAGTTGGTTGGTTAGTTGGTTGGTTAGTTAGTTGGTTAGTTGGTTAGTTAAATGGTTAGTTAGTTGGTTAGTTAGTTGGTTGGTTAGTTGGTTGGTTAGTTAGTTAGTTAGTTAGTTAGTTAGTTAGTTAGTTAGTTAGTTGGTTAGTTAGTTAGTTAGTTAGTTGGTTAGTTAGTTGGTTAGTTAGTTGGTTGGTTAGTTGGTTAGTTAAATGGTTAGTTAGTTAGTTAGTTAGTTAGTTAGTTAGTTGGTTAGTTAGTTGGTTAGTTAGTTGGTTGGTTAGTTGGTTAGTTAAATGGTTAGTTAGTTGGTTAGTTAGTTAGTTAGTTAGTTAGTTAAATGGTTAGTTAGTTGGTTAGTTAGTTAGTTAGTTAGTTAGTTAGTTGGTTAGTTAGTTGGTTAGTTAGTTGGTTGGTTAGTTAGTTGGTTAGTTAGTTGGTTGGTTAGTTGGTTAGTTAAATGGTTAGTTAGTTGGTTAGTTAGTTAGTTAGTTAGTTAGTTAAATGGTTAGTTAGTTGGTTAGTTAGTTAGTTAGTTAGTTAGTTAGTTGGTTAGTTAGTTGGTTAGTTAGTTGGTTGGTTAGTTAGTTGGTTAGTTAGTTAGTTAGTTGGTTAGTTAGTTGGTTGGTTAGTTAGTTGGTTAGTTGGTTAGTTAAATGGTTAGTTAGTTGGTTAGTTAGTTAGTTAGTTAGTGAGTTGGTTAGTTAGTTAGTTGGTTAGTTAGTTGGTTGGTTAGTTGGTTAGTTAGTTGGTTAGTTAGTTGGTTGGTTAGTTGGTTAGTTAAATGGTTAGTTAGTTGGTTAGTTAGTTAGTTAGTTAGTTAGTTAAATGGTTAGTTAGTTGGTTAGTTAGTTAGTTAGTTAGTTAGTTGGTTAGTTAGTTGGTTAGTTAGTTGGTTGGTTAGTTGGTTAGTTAAATGGTTAGTTAGTTGGTTAGTTAGTTAGTTAGTTAGTTAGTTAAATGGTTAGTTAGTTGGTTAGTTAGTTAGTTAGTTAGTTAGTTAGTTAGTTGGTTAGTTAGTTGGTTAGTTAGTTGGTTGGTTAGTTAGTTGGTTAGTTAGTTAGTTAGTTGGTTAGTTAGTTGGTTGGTTAGTTAGTTGGTTAGTTGGTTAGTTAAATGGTTAGTTAGTTGGTTAGTTAGTTAGTTAGTTAGTGAGTTGGTTAGTTAGTTAGTTAGTTGGTTAGTTAGTTGGTTGGTTAGTTGGTTAGTTAGTTGGTTAGTTAGTTAGTTAGTTAGTTAGTGAGTTAGTTAGTTAGTTGGTTAGTTAGTTAGTTAGTTGGTTAGTTAGTTGGTTGGTTAGTTAGTTGGTTAGTTAAATGGTTAGTTAGTTGGTTAGTCGGTTAGTTAGTTGGTTAGTTGGTTGGTTGATTGGTTAGTTGGTAAGTTAGTTGGTTAGTTAGTTGGTTGGTTAGTTAGTTGGTTAGTTAAATGGTTAGTTAGTTGGTTAGTCGGTTAGTTAGTTGGTTAGTTGGTTGGTTGGTTGGTAAGTTGGTAAGTTAGTTTGTTAGGTAGTTGGTTAGTTAGTTGGTTGGTTAGTTAGTTGGTTAGTTGGTTAGTTAAATGGTTAGTTGGTTAGTCGGTTAGTTAGTTGGTTAATTGGTTGGTTGGTTGGTTAGTTGGTTGGTTAGTTAGTTGGTTAGTTGGTTGGTTAGTTGGTTAGTTGGTTAGTTAGTTGGTTGGTTAGTTGGTTGGTTAGTTGGTTAGTTGGTTAGTTAAATGGTTAGTTAGTTGGTTAGTCGGTTAGTTAGTTGGTTAGTTGGTTGGTTGGTTGGTTAGTTGGTTAGTTGGTTGGTTAGTTAGTTGGTTAGTTGGTTGGTTAGTTGGTTAGTTAGTTGGTTAGTTAGTTGGTTAGTTGGTTGGTTAGTTGGTTGGTTAGTTGGTTAGTTGGTTTGTTAGTTGGTTGGTTAGTTGGTTAGTTGGTTAGTTAGTTGGTTAGTTAGTTGGTTAGTTAGTTGGTTAGTTGGTTAGTTAGTTGGTTAGTAAGTTGGTTGGTTAGTTAGTTAGTTAGTTAGTTGGTTGGTTGGTTAGTTGGTTAGTTAGTTGGTAAGTTAGTTAGTTGGTTAGTTAGTTAGTTAGTTAGTTAGTTAGTTAGTTAGTTAGTTAGTTAGTTAGTTAGTTAGTTAGTTAGTTAGTTAGTTAGTTAGTTAGTTAGTTAGTTGGCTAGTTGGTTAAATAGCTAGTTAGTTAGTTAGTTGGCTAGTTAGTTAGTTAGTTAGTTAGTTAGTTAGTTAGTTAGTTAGTTAGTTAGTTAGTTGGCTAGTTGGTTAAATAGCTAGTTAGTTAGTTAGTTAGTTAGTTAGTTAGTTAGTTAGTTAGTTAGTTAGTTAGTTAGTTAGTTAGTTAGTTAGTTGGTTAGTTAGTTGGTTAGTTAGTTGGTTGGTTAGTTAGTTAGTTAGTTAGTTAGTTAGTTAGTTAGTTAATTAGCAACATAACTCAAAAAGTTGAAGATGGATTTTGATGACATTTTCAGGAAATGCCAGAAATGGCATAAGAAAGAACTGATTAGATTTTGGGAGTGATCCGGATCACCGCCTGGATCCAGGAATCTTTTTAAGTTTTAATCTTTTAATCTTTTAAGTTCTACTTCTGTCTGGTCAGTCCACAAAATATTTCTCCAGAAGTCTTGGGGATCATCAGGATGTTTTTAGTCAAATGTGAGACGAGCCTTTTGTGCTCTTTTTTGTCAGCAGTGGTTTTGGCCTTGGAACTCTCCCATGATGCCATTGTTGCCCAGTGTCTTTCTGATGGTTGAGTCATGAACTCTGACCTTAACTGAGGCCAGTGAGGCCTGCAGGTCTTTGGATGTGGTTCTGGGTTCTTCTGTGGCCTCCTGGATGAGTCGTCACTGTGCTCTTGGAGTCATTTTGGTTGGCCGACCACTCCTGGGAAGGTTCACCACTGTTCCCAGTTTTCTCCATTTGTGGATAATGGCTCTGACCGTGGTTCACTGGAGTCTCAAAGCCTTAGAAATGTCTTTGTAACCTTTTCCAGTCTGATAGATTTCAGTCTCTTTGTTTCTCATTTGTTCGTGAATCTCTTTGGATGGTGGTGTGATGCGTTTCTTTCTGAGATCTTGTAGCCTACTTCACTTTGTCTGACAGCTTCTATTTAAGGGATTTCTACATTCAGCTAATCTGGAGGTAATCAGGCCTGGGTGTGGCCAGTGACACTGAACTCAGCTTTCCAAGAACTGTGGTTAATCACAGTCAACTCAGGATTTAACAAGGAGGGCGATTAATTTTTCACACAGGGACAGATAGGTTTGGATTTTTCCCCTTAATAAATAAAATCATCATTTAGAAACTGCATTTTGTCTTTACTTGGGTTGTCTTTGTAAGACATTAAAATTGGTTTAATGATCAGAAACATTTAAGTGTGATTAATATGCACAAACATCAGGAATCAGAAAGAGGGCAATTACTCTCCACAGCACTGTACACAGCCATTTAAAGAGCAGATTTATAATAAAGGGAAATAGAAACAACCTTTTCGAAAAGTCCCCATTCTCCAGCCGCGGAGTAAGCAGAAGTGCTGCACTTCATGTGATAACCCATCCAAGGCTGTAGAAGCCTGACTTGTTCACAGAAAAATAATTGCTGTCAGCAGATATCTTCATCATGACATGGGTGAGCTAGAAGAACATTTTTGTGTTAATATGTGCCGCTAAACTGCGCTGAGGTGCTGCTGCCTTTAAACTCCTGTCTCCTCCAGCAGCAGCACATCAGACTTAAACCTGCAGCCGACGGACTGAAGTTTCTGTGTAAAAACAAACAAAAAAAAAGAGGATTGAGGCAAGAGGCAAATAAAGCAAATAGATATATAAAAGGTTACTAGATCATATGGTTTGAAAAGGCTCTCTCTTTCCAGCTGCACACAGACGGACATACGGCGCTTTATCCAGGAGAAATTAAAGGCTGTCTGCGCTAAATCTGTCCGTGGAAAACTATATTTTTCTCAGCGGATATCTTCATTATAACAAGACTGATCCAGCAAAGCATTTTTGTAATCATATGTGCTGTGAAATTGCACAGCTGCATGATGTTGATGACAAGGAGGTGTAATCACTCACGCAGCCACATGTGACACAGAGGCGTGATCATGACCACAACAACACAAACACTGTGAATGTGCAGCACCATCCCTGTTGTAGAGATAGATTTATCATGCACTAACGCCGGCCACACACTAGATGATAATCTGAAACGATTTTAAAACTGTGAGAGACCACAGACTTATGCTGGGCTTACACCAAAAGCTTTTCACAGTCACAGACTAAAAACTGGAAGTCTTTAGTGAATTTTAAGAGTCTTACTGGAGTCACGGCGTGCTCCAGTCTTCTCTATCGTTAAGTTTAAGGTGGTAATCTGCGCTGTCTTTTCCCAGTCTTGGACTTGCAATCATAGCAAACGTGTTTGCTATGATTGCAAGTCGCAGTGACGTAACACTATCAACAACCAATAGATGAGCTCTGACAAAACTGGAAACCAGAAACCTGCCAGTCAAACAACCACAAAAACAGCAGAGCGGCATGGACGAACTAGAAACACCGGTAGTGAAACGTCGAAGGTCCTGACCAGGGCTTGACATTTACACCCCCTAACTAGCCACATGCGGGTGGATTTCGGCCGTGGCGGGTAGCAGTGTGGCTCTAACTAGCCACGATGGCGGGTTGAATTTATCAGTGTCACAATGCTTCACTCTAAAAGAGCTTGTCAGTTAGCCCTTATGATCTAGGCGTGTTACAGAGAGGTGTTTTTGGCACATACGAGCCTCAAATTTCCCCCACAACATCAGAAAAGTGGCTGGTCTCTTCATCCTTATGTGTGTTTGTACGCAGCGCCAAGGGCTTTCATGCTGTATGACACACACAAACATGACACTCACACACATATACGGACACACACTTGCACTGACGTGTTGGTAATGTAGACTGAAGGCTTCTGTTTAGGGAAAAAGTTTCAGAATGTTGGAGGATAAATTCAGACCTGAACTTTCTCCTTCTGCTTTAAAACGCCTCTCTCTCCACAGAGGATCAGCGCGTCAGCGCCGTGTGTTTGTGTGTGTGTGTGCGCCAGCTGTGTGTCTCTGTCGCTCATGTGAGCCAAGGTGTGCAGTATGTCTGAATATTATTTGAGTATTACTCCATCTATATTCTTTGTTTGCTGAGGGAATCCTCAATGATAAAACCTCCACAAATGCGTGCATGATTTAAACGTTATTAATACCTTTGATACGTTTGTATAATGATTTGCCTTATATCGATCATTAATGCATATAAAAGATGAGAGAAACTTGTCTTTAGATGTGAGCAGGTGTGAGCTGATAGTTTTCCAAGAGTCTTTTCCAAATCTTTTCAAAGTCTTCTGATGTATGGGTAGCATTAAGGACAATTTCCAAAGATTCTTCATCTTTAATCCTCTGAATGCACACACTAGACGATTCAGCCAGACTGTCAGACCACTGGAGACCCCACACCTGCCTACCTGCCTACGACCTCATGTGATCACGTGACTTCAGAAAAAAAACAAAAACAAAACACGGATGTCTGTCGACACCGTCTTGCTGTCAGCAGGCTGTTCTGGCGTGTGTTACAGGTGAAGCAAAAATCATAATACAGGAGAAAGACTCAGGATGATATCCTGGCTGAAATTAAGCTACAGTTGTGTTCATGGTTGTGAGCGGTGAAAGTATCTACGTATGATCTGGCTATGATGCTACCCCGTCTGCTCGCTCTCATTGGCTGTTGTGGGTACTCCGTCAGCGGCACTACGACCTAGAATCATAAATATCAAACAGGTTTGATATTTACCATTCAGGATTTTGGAGGCTACAATGCGATTTGGAGCAGTAAAACAATGAAGTTGACACCACACACATGCAGACTACTCAGACAAATAGTCGTTTGGGACGAGGCTCCTCTCAGGATGCGCCCCCAAAATCGTCAGGGGAGGCAAATCTAGGGCTTAAAATCCTGTAGTGTGTGGCAGGCCTAACTCGTGCATAAAATCTCTTTAAAGTGATTGAGAGTTGTTGCCATGGAAACCTACATCCCTCAATCGCAGCAGTGTGAGCTGGGAGGTGTTTAGAGCGTCGCAGAGTGGAACGTTGCAAGCAGTTGCAAGTTAAAGTCGTCTCGTAGCAAGTCTTTGAGATGTACTTTTTCTTATTAATAGAACTGTTCCTATCTGTGCGACATGGGCATGTGAAATATGTGTGGGTGATGTGTCTTTATTGGTATGAGCAGCTCGGTGCACCAGGCCATTGTTGCTATAGTTGTATAGTTTCGGCAGCTTGGTGTGTGTAAAGTTACCCTAACCCTGTACTAGTCTAGCAGGTTTTAAAGCCAGAATTAAGGAACTTTTAACCTGTGAATGCACCTGAGTTTTTCTGCTGACAGCTTCTGTAACCTGATCTGTTTGTTGTCATATCTGTAAAGTCAGTGTGCTGTGGTCTTGGCCAGGACTTCCATGTAAAAGAGATTTTATTCCTGGTTAAATGATGTCTGACAAAAGTCGATAAATGGCGGCCGTCGTTTGTTTGCGTACATCTGATCTGATAGAGTCACGGAGAGTCACAGTAGATTCTTTATTTGGATTATTTCTGCTTGTTGACTGTCATCAAAAAGAGGAACTAACTGATATTCTGCACCTTTTGCAGAGAGAACTCTTGGCTACAGGCTTAAAAACGTCAGAATTAAAAGATGACCTTGAATTAGGACTTCCTCACTGATACCTTCACTGAAATGGTTTTAGACTTTGTCAGCTCTTTAAGTAAAAACATCCTGACTTTGCAGAAAGCGTAGGGAATTCAAAAACCATCTAAAACCAGCAACATGCCATCACACCTCCATGAAGTTTGTCGATTCAGCTGGAGCCTGTTCCCCCTCGCTCCTGAGGACTCACTTAAACCAGAGTTTAAAAATTAATGTGCAATCATTTATACATTGTGTGGTCTCACATGCCTCCTTACATCACGGTACAGTAAGTTCCTCGTCTCCTCGCCGGTCTGCTTATGTGTTTCGCCAATTAGGTGTGCAGCCATCAGTTGCCACGGCGATCGCACAGGGAAGTCACCGAGCAGAGCGCCGCATCGCAGACGTAACGGGAAACACAGCGAGCCCCCGCAAATCATGTCAATGCTTCCCAGAGGACGGCTTTTCCAGATGCCTCTGTTTTCCTCTTCACTGAGGCGTTACAGCGAGAGTGGGTGTAAAAGTGGGTCACAGCTGCCAAAATAAAAGCCTCCTCTCAGAGCAGGGGCTTTCCTTGAACCAACAATCAACCCTGTCCTACCCTCATCTGAGCACGCTCTTCTCCTCCGTGGAGGTGAGAGGAACATGGGAGCAATATTAGAGCATAAATTCTCCAAATAGGCTGTCATGGCGGTGCGAGTCCCTCCTCTATCTCTTACAGGCCTTTCAACTCTCCTCACTCTCCTCTCTCATATCTGCTCCGTCTCCAAACCCGAGCACAGCTTGTTTCCAGGCTCTCTCTTATCTTTGTTGTTGAGGAAAATCCATTATAAAAGTCTTGCATTTTCAATTCCTCAGCAGATTGTTGGGCTGGAGGTATTTTCACTTCAGACACACGGCTGCTAATAAAAAAGACGAGGTTTAATCATGGAGGGAATTCTCTCACTGAAGAGAGAACATCATTACAGAGAGACAAAGAGCGTGCTCCTCTTTAGGAGGATTTCTTTCAACATCTCTGAACAAGCGGAGGTTACATTAAAGGAAGAAGCAGGAAGCTGCATCTGGAACGTTTTCATGGGCTCACTAAAGAGTCGCTCTCTGTGTCCAGCAGGGGGACCGAGAAGAAATGCACACATCTGTTTTCATCAGCTGTACATTTAATGCACACACCCATCCTCTGTGAACACCAGTGATCCCTACATGGTGTCCCATGGATCAGATTCCTCCTCATCACTTTAAACCTGTCAGAATTAAACAAAGATTAAAATCATGTTTGTCCACTCCTCCTATCTCCACCACCTCCAGCAGCTATAATTCCTCACTTACTGACAATTCAGCTTAAAGCTACACTAGAATATTATATATATCTATACAACAACCCCAGCCCCAAATCACATGAACCTTTATTCTCAATGCTGACAGCAGGACAACCAACTCTGCTTCTGCTGAGCCACAGTGAACTGGTACCAGTAAGGTCACTGGTATGGATGTAAGCCAGTCAGCAGCATGTTTCCCTCTCTAGCACTCTCCCATCTTAGTGGAGCCCAGTCCTGTCCACATTTCTGACCAGTTTCTTGCAAAGTTGGGTCTAAATCAGGGGTTCTCAACGCTGGGGTCAGGACCCCACTGGGGGTCGCGAGTCACTGAGAGGGGGTCCCAGATGCCTTAACAAAACTAAACTAGTTTTCAGATTTACACTGTTGCCACTCTGCACTAGGTTTGCCTGATTCTAACCCAGTTTGAACACTTTTTCTCTACAGTTTTGCCAATTTTAGCACATTTTAACACACAACCCACTCTCTGCCTATTGTTGGCTCTGTTGACACATTCCTGCCACTATTAACCCTTTCACCACTTTTTAAGCCATATTTCACTATTTGAAAAGCCCATCTTTGCCAGTTTCTGACTATTTCTGCCTCAGCTAACCCTATTTTGCCAGTTTATGTAAATTTTCATCCCATGTCACCAAATTTCACCTATTTTTGACACTTAAACACCATTTCAGCCACTGTTGAATCCCTTTTGCCACTCAGTACGCCCATTTTTGCCACTTTAACCCATTGTTGTCATGTTTTGGTTATTTTGCCACTTTTATCTAATTTTTGGCATTTCTGCTACTTTTAAAATCACCACCTTTCCCACCATCAACCAATTTTAGCTATTTTTAACATGTTTTAATTCTGTTTTTAACAGATGGATTCATGTTTTTATGAGGGATACTTACGACACAAATGAATTAAAATGTGTTTCTTTGATAAGAGTGGTTATTATTCAGGTTAAATTTAAAATACCACAGCTTTACTTTACAATGGACCAGGATTTTGCTGGCCCCCAGTTTGTCTGTCCCCAGAAAGCTCTCCCATTCCCCCCTAATGGTCAGCCTTGTCTCCACATGCTATCCTAGTATGTTCTAGCTGTGTTGAGCCACCTTCAGGTACAGTGGGGGTCTCTGGTCTCTGGCACCTTTGTTTTGGGGGTGGCGGTCTGAAAAGGTTGAGAACCACTGGCCTGAATGATCGTTAGAGGTTTCTGCGGTGTAAAAAAAAAAGCGTTTCCTTTGAATGAGCCACAGATAGCTGCTCTGGATACCAAACACTCTCAGACTTTGTGCTTAAAGAAAACTCTGCCACACACACATATGTGTGTCAGAGTTAATCTCCTGACTGCTTTAATCCCTCGTTATGATCAAATATCAGCTGAATTCATCTACATAACATTTATTTTACGTCAGGAGTGACGCTGGCCTTCATTTGAGCAGGACGTGATTTATAAATCCTGCGGCATTCACCTCCAGCTCTCATCAAACGGTTGACATTCCTCTCCTCATGACAAGAATTTCTTAAGAACAACTTTTTACCCTAATCCAGACACCTGCGAGGCCCTCTTGTTTGGTGGAGGAGAAGCACTCAAAGACATCTGAGATTATGCAGAGATGGTCTCCGCTTCAGTAAGGCAGGCATGTTCCTGTAGCCTTCTCCAGATCTGTGCCTGTCAATGATCCTGTCTCTGAGCTCTGCAGCTCCTCTGACCTTTGACCCTTGGTTTCTGCTCTGATATCACTGTCAGCTGTGAGGCCTTCTAAAGAGAGGGGCGGGGCTTTAGAATCATGTCCAATCAGGTTAATTTAGCACAGGTGGAAACATCTCAGTAAAGATCAGAGACACAGAGCAGGGGTGTCACACTCAATCACAGCAGGGGTCAAATTCTGAATCTGGGTCCAACCCGAGGGCCAAACAAGGCCGACGTTTAACCATAAACTGTCAACCTCACTTTCACCAGCAATGGATTATGGGGGGAAAAACATTAGCACTGATGATAAATGATTATGAGATTTAAAAAAGTAAAAATGGTAAGGCTCAAAATCATGTTTTTAATAGGTTAATATATAAGAAAGAAAGTTTAAATCGTGATTTTTGAGGGTCAAAACATGAGATAAAAATTTAGAATCATGAGTTTTAAAGGTCAAAATATCAGATAAATTTCAAAATCATCTGTCAAAAATGTCAAAGCTTGAGAAAAGAAATTAAAAAATTGAGTTTCACAGGCCAAAATATTAGTTGAACTTAAAAACTGAGGATACAAAAGGTCAAATTATGAGATAAAAGTCAAAGTACAGAGAGCTAAAAAGGTCAAACATGGTTAAATAAAAACATGAGTTAAAAGGTCAACATATTACCTCAGATTTAAAAATGAAAGATAAAAAAAGGTAAAAACAAGATAAAAGTCAAAAATATCAAAAACATGAACCCGAGCTACATTCACAGTGTTGATGGTCTGAATACCAATGTCTGTGTGAGATTTCAGGGTGTTTTTGCAAAGGTTTATTACAATTTAATCTACTGTAGTATCAGACTGCACTAAGCAGCATTGTTTCACCAACTTTGGATTAATATTCTTAACAAACAGGTGTTGTTTCAGACTGAGCGGGATTACTGTACAGCAGCAACAGCAGATAATATGACGAGTCAGCAGCTGACGGAGATTTTCAACCACTCCAGGGTGGGCTGACCACCAGTGTTGATTCACTAATCCTAACGATGTTCATCTACAGCCTTTTTTCCATGACTAAAACTAGACTAAGACCAGAGATGTCAAAAGTGTTCACATTCATCACTCAGGTAGAAGTATAGATACCAGGGTTTAACTCAAGCTTTTTACTCAAGTAAAAGTGTAAAAGTTCTGGTTTCAAAACTACTTAAAGTATAAAAGTAAAAGTAATGTAAGGGGGAAAAAGCCATTAAGGACAAAAGCTTAGGCCGTGCCACAGAGGCCTATAGTCACTGCCCCACCTCCCCAAAAAAACATTTTTCTAAAGGCCATAGTGACTATAATATTATATTAAAATGTTCATGTTGGAAAATTTGGGATGCACCTGTTTCAGCCGTATTTATGCCCATTGAAAATTAATGCATTTTAGTACAATGTAAATACATTCAAGAACCATATATGTGTACTACTGAGCATTAACATGAGTTTCATGAAGACATGATGACTAGTTGCCTTTAAGTACTGGTCTTCCTGGCTACCAACCTCCTCGCTGGTGATTGGTTCGGACATTTCGCTCCAGTTCTCTTGAGTCTCTGCCACGGACATCTTCATACTAGCCTACATATGTCTGATATTTCCTCGCTGGAGTGTGACGTGATTTGTGTCGTACGCAGGTGCGACGGATCGCGTACAAACCAAACCAATAAACTTCTCATCCAACCACAATCAATTCACTCCATCTGGATGGTGCGATTGATCTGGATAGGTTTATGGGTTTTTTATTTGTGCTTTTTTGAACGATGACAAGCCAGAAAGAAAACAAGCTGAAATGAAATAGTAGCAATGGGGCTGTTTTTAAAATGTAAGGAGCAGAAGTAAAACAAAAATAGATCTGTGATGACTAAAACTAGACTAAGACTAATTAAAAATAGATCTGTGATGACTAAAACTAGACTGAGACTAACAAAAATAGATCTGTGATGACTAAAACTAGACTGAGACTAACAAAAATAGATCTGTGATGACTAAAACTAGAATAAAAAAAATAGATCTGTGATGACTAAAACTAGACTAACAAAAATAGATCTGTGATGACTAAAACTAGACTGAGACTAACAAAAATAGATCTGTGATGACTAAAACTAGACTGAGACTAACAAAAATAGATCTGTGATGACTAAAACTAGAATGAGACTAACAAAAATAGATCTGTGATGACTAAAACTAGACTGAGACTAATAAAAATAGATCTGTGATGACTAAAACTAGACTGAGACTAACAAAAATAGATCTGTGATGACTAAAACTAGAATGAGACTAACAAAAATAGATCTGTGATGACTAAAACTAGACTGAGACTAATAAAAATAGATCTGTGATGACTAAAACTAGACTGAGACTAACAAAAATAGATCTGTGATGACTAAAACTAGAATGAGACTAACAAAAATAGATCTGTGATGACTAAAACTAGAATGAGACTAACAAAAATAGATCTGTGATGACTAAAACTAGAATGAGACTAACAAAAATAGATCTGTGATGACTAAAACTAGACTGAGACTAACAAAAATAGATCTGTGATGACTAAAACTAGAATGAGACTAACAAAAATAGATCTGTGATGACTAAAACTAGACTGAGACTAATAAAAATAGATCTGTGATGACTAAAACTAGACTGAGACTAACAAAAATAGATCTGTGATGACTAAAACTAGACTGAGACTAACAAAAATAGATCTGTGATGACTAAAACTAGACTGAGACTAAAAAAAATAGATCTGTGATGACTAAAACTAGACTGAGACTAACAAAAATAGATCTGTGATGACTAAAACTAGAATGAGACTAACAAAAATAGATCTGTGATGACTAAAACTAGACTGAGACTAACAAAAATAGATCTGTGATGACTAAAACTAGAATGAGACTAACAAAAATAGATCTGTGATGACTAAAACTAGACTGAGACTAACAAAAATAGATCTGTGATGACTAAAACTAGAATGAGACTAACAAAAATAGATCTGTGATGACTAAAACTAGACTGAGACTAACAAAAATAGATCTGTGATGACTAAAACTAGACTAAGACTAATAAAAATAGATCTGCGATGACTAAAACTAGACTGAGACTAATAAAAATAGATCTGTGATGACTAAAACTAGACTAAGACTAACAAAAATAGATCTGTGATGACTAAAACTAGACTGAGACTAACAAAAATAGATCTGTGATGACTAAAACTAGAATGAGACTAACAAAAATAGATCTGTGATGACTAAAACTAGAATGAGACTAACAAAAATAGATCTGTGATGACTAAAACTAGAATGAGACTAACAAAAATAGATCTGTGATGACTAAAACTAGACTGAGACTAACAAAAATAGATCTGTGATGACTAAAACTAGACTGAGACTAATAAAAATAGATCTGTGATGACTAAAACTAGACTAAGACTAACAAAAATAGATCTGTGATGACTAAAACTAGACTAAGACTAATAAAAATAGATCTGTGATGACTAAAACTAGACTAAGACTAACAAAAATAGATCTGTGATGACTTAAACTAGACTAAGACTAACAAAAATAGATCTGTGATGACTAAAACTAGACTGAGACTAACAAAAATAGATCTGTGATGACTAAAACTAGACTGAGACTAACAAAAATAGATCTGTGATGACTAAAACTAGACTGAGACTAACAAAAATAGATCTGTGATGACTAAAACTAGACTGAGACTAATAAAAACAGATCTGTGATGACTTAAACTAGACTAAAATGTAATGTGGTTTTCGTCAGACATTCACAATCTGTGCTATTTCTCCACTGTGGGTTAATGATTTGGTACCAGATTTAGGCAAGAGAATAAATGCTTGGACTAAAAGTAAAGACTGAAATGTGAGGACTTTTATGGACTAAAACTAGACTTAAACTAAAAAGGATAGAAATGACGAGAATGTGACTAAAACTAAAATGCATTTCATTGAAAGACTAAAACTAAAATGAAAAATAGCTGCCAAAATTAAGACTGCTGACCACGTTTTAGTTTAATTTCTGTAAAGATCACCGCTGTAATACAGAGAAGAGCCACTGGTTTAAGCTACCAACCAATCAGCTCCTCTCTCTGTCACGCTCGCCCGCCCCTCCTCTCTCTCTCCTCTGATGCTCTAACAGACAGCAGGTGGAGGAATTTCACAGAATCTGAATGTCCGTCCATGTTTAGTATGTCCTAACATTTAGGACATGTTGCAATGCTCTTGTTTGCATTTGCAGTGAAATCTTTGGCAGTGAAACTCTCGTCATAGCTCCTTCTTGGACATCCTGGCAGACACTCTTGTGATGTGAGCATGCATGCAGGTGAACACACCTGCTGGGTGCTGTGTGAACACTGATCAGTTAGGAGTTTCACACACATAAACAACAAAAATTTCAGAATAAAAAAAGTCTTTATGAAAGAAAAAAGTTTGAGTCCTCCAAATCCCAGAGTCTATACGTTTACATGCGCTGAGAGAAGGCTGGGTAGATGAACATCCACCAAATTGAGATCACACCTCACACATTATTTATGGATCCTGACACGTCGCCGTCAGTCCAGCCAGCGCTGGTCAACATTACCAATGCTGTTTTCCAGCTCATTACCCAGAGTTCCCTGCAACGCCGGGTGTCTCCTGAGAGACGTTGCCATGTGTGTTAGCGGATCTCTGGAGCTGCAGGAAAAACCCAGCGCATGAATTTAGCAACATTGTGGACATTGATAATTGAACAAAGAGAGAGCAAACAGCAGCTGAAGCAGAAAGGAGAGAGCCTTTATGTGTTCTGGTCTGTAGGATTCTAATGAGCGCTCCAGGCGCTCCATTTCTGCAGCATCCATATGTCGAGGGCCGTATTCACATGACGTAAACCGCCTCAGCTCCTGTATTTCCCATCAGCCGCCTGTGTCACTGCTGTGGGGATTGAACGCTGCCTGAGGGCTGCAGAAAAACAAAGCTTTTCCATCTCCGTGCTGCACACTCGCTGTCATTTCTCTGCTCCGAATACGTCTTTGCTTCTTGTCATTCACTCAGCAGTAAGAAAAGGTTCATCTCACTGTGGCCAGCGTGGTTTTACTGATATTACAACAAAAAGCAAGGATCCTGAGATTTTTAGGATCCATAAGCATGGTTTCTGGTTCATGTTGATTCTCTTGTTTTAAGGTGCTTTTCACACCTATAGATTTTTGTGAATCATCCACAACTTTGTTCCTTTATTGCATCAAGTCTGTGTTCACATGAAGAAGAGGTTTTTACTGTCAATGAGGTTTTCCTGGTTAAATAAAGGTTTGATTTGAAAAAGGGACCAAAATGTGTGGTGTGGAATGAAAATGTTCTCCATCCGGTCAGAATTTCTTGCAGTTTATGATTACATGAATCATCAATCAAGTTAATGATTACATGAATAAAACACATGGGTGTGTATCGTACTTTAACCCGGCTGTCCTCATAGAAAAATGAAACTAACTATATGTGTTCATTTGTATTCATGCAGCATAGGTCAAAATCAATTAGATTTAACTACAAAAGTCATTTTCAGTTTTTTCTAACACCTCCCTATTTATGATTTATTGATGGCATCAATGCATGTGTGCTATATTCAAAGGCTTTTTAACCCCTTTTCACCACAGTTCCTGCTCATTTATGACACTTTTCCACTTTTAGCCCACACTGTCTACTATTAATTACTTTTAGCCACTTTTGAACCCATTTTTCCTTCTTCATCTGGTCATCTTTGCAACTTCTTGCCACTTCATACCCATTGTTGCCACTTTTGAACTGTTTTTCAACAATTTTCACTCAATTTTTTAATTTTTTAATTTCCTTTTTGCATTTTTATAACCCATTTTTTGCCTGTCTTAAATAAAAATTCTGGGACAATATGCTTCTTTTAGCTAATGTTTTCACTTTTAACTAATTTTTAGCTCTTTTTAACCTGTTTTTACCAGTTTTTCTTGCTGTTTTGACCATTCCTCCAGAAGCACATCTGTGAGGTCACACTGATGTTGGACCAGAAGGCCTGGCTCTCAGTCTCCGCTCTAATTCATCCCAAAGGTGTTCTATGGGGTTGAGGTCAGGACTCTGTGCAGGCCAGTCAAGTTGATCCACACCAAACTCTCTCCTCCATGTCTTTATGGACCTTGCTTTGTGCACTGGTGCACAGTCATGTTGGAACAGGAAGGGGCCATCCCCAAACTGTTCCCACAAAGTTGGGAGCATGGAATTGTCCAGAATCTCTTGGTATGCTGAAGCATTCAGAGTTCCTTTGACTGGAACTAAGGGGCCAAGCCCAGCTCCTGAAGAACAAGCCCACACCATAATCCCCCCTCCACCAAACTTTACACTTGGCACACTGCAGTCAGACAAGTACCGTTCTTCTGGCAACCGCCAAACCCAGACTGGTCCATCAGATTGGTAGATGGAGGAGCGCGGTTCGTCACTCCAGAGAAGGCGTCTCCACCGCTCTAGAGTCCAGTGGCGGCGTGCTTTACACCACTGCATTGCACTTGGTGATGTATGGCTTGGACGCAGCTGTTACCATGGAAACCCATTCATGAAGCTCTCTACCACTGTTCTTGAGCTAATCTGAAGGCCACATGAAGTTTGGAGGTCTGTAGCCATTGACTCTGCAGAAAGTTGGCCACCTCTGCGCACTATGACCTCAGCATCCTCTGACCCCGCTCCGTCATTTTACGTGGCCTACCACTTGGTGGCTGAGTTGCTGTCGTTCCCAATGGCTTCCACTTTGTTCTAATACCACTGACAGTTGACTGTGGAATATTTAGGAGCCAGGAAATTTCACCACTGGACTTGTTGCCCAGGTGGCATCCTATCACAGTACCACGCTGGAATTCACTGAGCTCCTGAGAGCGAGCCATTCTTTCACTAATGTTTGTAGAAACAGTCTGCATGCCTAGGTGATGATTTTATACACCTGTGGACATGGAAGTGACTGGAACACCTGATTTACATTATTTGGATGGGTGAGTGAATACTTTTGGCAATATAGTGTATGACAGTAAGAGACATGGTAATTTAAAGTTAAATAACTTCTGAAGCATAAATCATGTCCCCTTGATTTTTGCCCTCCGTTTTGCCTTTCTAATGACGCTCTCCATGCCTCTGAAGCTCTTTGAGGCTTTTCTAGCTGTTCTGTCATCATGTCATGCCTTGCTGCATGCTGCAGCCTCTGCCATCAGTGAATGAATGTGGAGTGAAAGGGTGAGTAGTCATAGGACTAGACAATCCAATAAATGCTGACATGCACACTGAAATGAAAACCAAACCGTGGCACAGCCTTCATGCAGTCACCACACACCCAGTCTGTCTGTCCAGATCTACCTGTAGTTTTTTACACACATGTCTGACTACCACAGCTGATTTAATCCCTAAAATCTCAGATTAGGTGGGATAGAAGTTGGTTCATGTTCTCACCACAAACAAACGGCACCAGAGTCAAAATGAAACAGACCAGGATTCACCTTTTCAAGTGGTCTTGGTACAGTTGTTAGGTCTGCAGCAGGGTTTGACTGATATCTTTCACACCAATCAGACTCGGGTTCATGTCAGCGAAGCCAAACAGGACAGGTAAAAGCCATCATGATGATGCCGATCCTCTGCTTGTGTTGAAACCAATCCTGAAAGAACCATTAATGTCCACATCCAGTTTCTGATCATGAAATGAAGCATTTCACTCCTGAGGCCTGAGACTTTGTTTGGTTTATTTACTTTGTCCTAAAGCCATTTAAGATTAGTCTCTATAAAATGTGATCATTCTCTTTGAATGAATAAAGTTTATTGTCCCTAACCAGGACAAAAGGATCATTTTCCTGATACGCTGTGCAAGAACTAAATTACAAACAGTCAAAAATATCCTGGAGCTTTATGATGTGTTGGTTTTCTGCCTCATCAGGTTTTTTTCCTGCAGACGTCCTGATCCTGAAGGAGGAATATTCCTGTATGGAGTAAGAACCAAACCTAAATATCAGAGGGCACCTGTCTGACAAAGAGTCAGGCTGAAAACCACTACCTACAGGACGCGGTCCTCTTGTAATGTTTCTGACTGCGTGCTCTGTGTGCTGGCCTGTTAAAACAGCAGCAGCCTGATGGAAGCAGATTTCATTGTCATTTCTGTTTCACAACCTGCAGGAGAAAGAAGGGACAGCTACATTCAGAATCAAAAATGTGTGATTGCAGCGAGGGATGATTCTGGATGTAGAGATCTGTTCGTCTTGAGCTCTGCGTTTGCCATAAAGAGATCCTGAGTGGACAGGAAGAGAAGCCGGGACAGACAGAAAGCGAGAGAGCGAGATCAAAGGTTGGAGCCATGAGCGACGCTGAAAACGACCTCTTCTGCCTGGATGGACATGCTCACAACAAGCCGAGCCCCAGCTGTGCTGAGCTGGCTTTGTGTGAGTGTGTGTGAGTGTGTGTGAGTGTGTGTGAATGCAAGCATGAGTGTGGATGCGTTCCTTCATGACTGATTGGGCCTATATTTGTTTTTGTGACATGTCAGGGACAAACAGGAGCTTCCTGCTCAGGCTCCAGAGGACGGCGGCCTCACGTTGACCTTCATTATCAGACTGTGTGAAGAGTGTTTCTGCACGCTAACACCGCCTCTGATGGGGAAACGGTGGAATGACAGAGGTGGGGCTGTGGGGGCGCCATGGTCTTTATCCTGCATCAGACTGCTTCAGGCCAGCACCAGCAAAACTTCCACTTAGGCTCTGAGTTTCTTAGAAATGGTCCTCTCTAAAATCCACTAAATTGCCTTGAATTTCAAAGAAATTGCCTAAAATTTCAGTGGAATTCTAAACAATATTATTCATTTAAATGTATTTAACCAGGAAAAACCTAATTGAGATTAAGAGTCTCATTTTACAATTTACTAAAGTATCCCACAGAAATTAAATGTATGATAAAGTCTCAGGTAAACTTTATCACAAAGTCTAAACAGTCCAGTTAAAAGATCCCAAAAAATCCTGAAAAGTTTCAAACAATTCTCCCTAAAAACATCCAAACAACTTTCCTAATATCCCAGGAAAATATACAAAACAATTTCAAAGCAAATGTCCCCATAAGGCTCAGATAAAACTATTAAAAATACACAAACATGGCCCCTAAATATCCACAAAATAACAGAAAATTTCCAAGCATATAATCTAAAATATCCATGAACATTTCAAAGCAAGTTCTCCCAATATTTCAGCCAAATAATTCAAATTTCAGAGGATTCCTGAATATCTAGAAATTATGATAGCAGAAATTATTACAATGTTGTAGGACATCTCAAATGTTATAAAATACCTGTGGGGTCCTAGGAGGGTATGAAGAGAACAGACCAGCACTGCCCAGCTCCACCAGTCTGCACTGGTTTCAGTGGAAGTCCAGACTCTTTAAAATCAAAAAGGCTTCTTGTTTATTTAGGTGTATTTAAACAGGAAGTCTGTGTTCACGCTGGAGGCCACACTAGAGAGCATGTGCATCCTGGGACAGCTGCCTGTGTTATTCCTGTGTTTACATCTTATGGTGACATTTTTACTGAGCAGAGTCCACTGACTAGCACTGAGAAGGAGGGCAGAGCTGAGCAGTGCTGGTTTTAACTCCCTGATGCAGCATGTGGAGGTTTCATGTCATGAATTTCAGAGACTCTACATATTCTATCATTAATGCTCGACTAAAATAAGGTGAGTGCCTGCAGTATTTATAGGTGAGGTACTCTGTGTCTTTCATTTGGACCGGCAGGGGTTGACTGAGGGGGGGGGCACTGAAATAAGCTCTAAAACCTGTTTGATTGGACATGTTGGCAGGGATTTGTAGTACTCACCTACTCAACACAGATCTGTTGATGTTTTTACAAAGTACAAAAGTTCCTCAATCAATGGTACCACAAGAAAGATACCACATCTGCAGTTTTAGAGAGTGTTAAAACTGAGGCTGAAGGGTGCCTCAAAATAGACCGACAGCTGCGGAAAGGTCAATCTGTAGGAGTGTTAATGTTGGCAGCTACTTTTAATTTTGGTCTTAGTTTTAGTCTTTAAATGAAAAGCATTTAATATTAGTCACATTTTAGTTATATCTATGCTTTCTAGTTTTAGTCTGGTTTTAGTCATCACAGATCTATTTTTGTTAGTCTTAGTCTAGTTTAAGTCATCACAGATCTATTTTTGTTAGTCTTAGTCTAGTTTTAGTCATCACAGATCTATTTTTGTTAGTCTCAGTCTAGTTTTAGTCATCACAGATCTATTTTTGTTAGTCCCAGTCTAGTTTTAGTCATCACAGATCTATTTTTGTTAGTCTCAGTCTAGTTTTAGTCATCACAGATCTATTTTTGTTAGTCCCAGTCTAGTTTTAGTCATCACAGATCTATTTTTGTTAGTCCCAGTCTAGTTTTAGTCATCACAGATCTATTTTTGTTAGTCCCAGTCTAGTTTTAGTCATCACAGATCTATTTTTGTTAGTCTCAGTCTAGTTTTAGTCATCACAGATCTATTTTTGTTAGTCTCAGTCTAGTTTTAGTCATCACAGATCTATTTTTGTTAGTCTCAGTCTAGTTTTAGTCATCACAGATCTATTTTTGTTAGTCTTAGTCTAGTTTTAGTCATCACAGATCTATTTTTGTTAGTCTCAGTCTAGTTTTAGTCATCACAGATCTATTTTTGTTAGTCCCAGTCTAGTTTTAGTCATCACAGATCTATTTTTGTTAGTCTCAGTCTAGTTTTAGTCATCACAGATCTATTTTTGTTAGTCTCAGTCTAGTTTTAGTCATCACAGATCTATTTTTGTTAGTCTCAGTCTAGTTTTAGTCATCACAGATCTATTTTTGTTAGTCTCAGTCTAGTTTTAGTCATCACAGATCTATTTTTGTTAGTCTCAGTCTAGTTTTAGTCATCACAGATCTATTTTTGTTAGTCTCAGTCTAGTTTTAGTCATCACAGATCTATTTTTATTAGTCTCAGTCTAGTTTTAGTCATCACAGATCTATTTTTGTTAGTCCCAGTCTAGTTTTAGTCATCACAGATCTATTTTTGTTAGTCTCAGTCTAGTTTTAGTCATCACAGATCTATTTTTGTTAGTCTCAGTCTAGTTTTAGTCATCACAGATCTATTTTTGTTAGTCCCAGTCTAGTTTTAGTCATCACAGATCTATTTTTGTTAGTCCCAGTCTAGTTTTAGTCATCACAGATCTATTTTTGTTAGTCTCAGTCTAGTTTTAGTCATCACAGATCTATTTTTGTTAGTCTCAGTCTAGTTTTAGTCATCACAGATCTATTTTTGTTAGTCTCAGTCTAGTTTTAGTCATCACAGATCTATTTTTGTTAGTCCCAGTCTAGTTTTAGTCATCACAGATCTATTTTTGTTAGTCTCAGTCTAGTTTTAGTCATCACAGATCTATTTTTGTTAGTCTCAGTCTAGTTTTAGTCATCACAGATCTATTTTTGTTAGTCCCAGTCTAGTTTTAGTCATCACAGATCTATTTTTGTTAGTCCCAGTCTAGTTTTAGTCATCACAGATCTATTTTTGTTAGTCTCAGTCTAGTTTTAGTCATCACAGATCTATTTTTGTTAGTCCCAGTCTAGTTTTAATCATCACAGATCTATTTTTATTAGTCTCAGTCTAGTTTTAGTCATCACAGATCTATTTTTATTAGTCTCAGTCTAGTTTTAGTCATCACAGATCTATTTTTATTAGTCTCAGTCTAGTTTTAGTCATCACAGATCTATTTTTATTAGTCCCAGTCTAGTTTTAGTCATCACAGATCTATTTTTATTAGTCTCAGTCTAGTTTTAGTCATCACAGATCTATTTTTATTAGTCTCAGTCTAGTTTTAGTCATCACAGATCTATTTTTGTTAGTCCCAGTCTAGTTTTAGTCATCACAGATCTATTTTTATTAGTCTCAGTCTAGTTTTAGTCATCACAGATCTATTTTTATTAGTCCCAGTCTAGTTTTAGTCATCACAGATCTATTTTTATTAGTCTCAGTCTAGTTTTAGTCATCACAGATCTATTTTTATTAGTCTCAGTCTAGTTTTAGTCATCACAGATCTATTTTTGTTAGTCTCAGTCTAGTTTTAGTCATCACAGATCTATTTTTATTAGTCCCAGTCTAGTTTTAGTCATCACAGATCTATTTTTATTAGTCTCAGTCTAGTTTTAGTCATCACAGATCTATTTTTATTAGTCTCAGTCTAGTTTTAGTCATCACAGATCTATTTTTGTTAGTCCCAGTCTAGTTTTAGTCATCACAGATCTATTTTTGTTAGTCTCAGTCTAGTTTTAGTCATCACAGATCTATTTTTATTAGTCTCAGTCTAGTTTTAGTCATCACAGATCTATTTTTGTTAGTCCCAGTCTAGTTTTAGTCATCACAGATCTATTTTTATTAGTCTCAGTCTAGTTTTAGTCATCACAGATCTATTTTTGTTAGTCTCAGTCTAGTTTTAGTCATCACAGATCTATTTTTGTCAGTCTCAGTCTAGTTTTAGTCATCACAGATCTATTTTTGTTAGTCCCAGTCTAGTTTTAGTCATCACAGATCTATTTTTATTAGTCTCAGTCTAGTTTTAGTCATCACAGATCTATTTTTGTTAGTCCCAGTCTAGTTTTAGTCATCACAGATCTATTTTTATTAGTCTCAGTCTAGTTTTAGTCATCACAGATCTATTTTTGTTAGTCCCAGTCTAGTTTTAGTCATCACAGATCTATTTTTATTAGTCTCAGTCTAGTTTTAGTCATCACAGATCTATTTTTATTAGTCTCAGTCTAGTTTTAGTCATCACAGATCTATTTTTGTTAGTCTCAGTCTAGTTTTAGTCATCACAGATCTATTTTTATTAGTCTCAGTCTAGTTTTAGTCATCACAGATCTATCTTTGTTAGTCCCAGTCTAGTTTTAGTCATCACAGATCTATTTTTATTAGTCTCAGTCTAGTTTTAGTCATCACAGATCTATTTTTGTTAGTCTCAGTCTAGTTTTAGTCATCACAGATCTATTTTTGTTAGTCTCAGTCTAGTTTTAGTCATCACAGATCTATTTTTATTAGTCTCAGTCTAGTTTTAGTCATCACAGATCTATTTTTATTAGTCTCAGTCTAGTTTTAGTCATCACAGATCTATTTTTGTCAGTCTCAGTCTAGTTTTAGTCATCACAGATCTATTTTTGTCAGTCCCAGTCTAGTTTTAGTCATCACAGATCTATTTTTGTTAGTCCCAGTCTAGTTTTAGTCATCACAGATCTATTTTTATTAGTCTCAGTCTAGTTTTAGTCATCACAGATCTATTTTTGTTAGTCCCAGTCTAGTTTTAGTCATCACAGATCTATTTTTGTTAGTCCCAGTCTAGTTTTAGTCATCACAGATCTATTTTTATTAGTCTCAGTCTAGTTTTAGTCATCACAGATCTATTTTTGTTAGTCCCAGTCTAGTTTTAGTCATCACAGATCTATTTTTGTTAGTCCCAGTCTAGTTTTAGTCATCACAGATCTATTTTTATTAGTCTCAGTCTAGTTTTAGTCAACACAGATCTATTTTTGTTAGTCCCAGTCTAGTTTTAGTCATCACAGATCTATTTTTATTAGTCTCAGTCTAGTTTTAGTCATCACAGATCTATTTTTATTAGTCCCAGTCTAGTTTTAGTCATCACAGATCTATTTTTGTCAGTCTCAGTCTAGTTTTAGTCATCACAGATCTATTTTTGTTAGTCTCAGTCTAGTTTTAGTCATCACAGATCTATTTTTGTTAGTCCCAGTCTAGTTTTAGTCATCACAGATCTATTTTTGTTAGTCTCAGTCTAGTTTTAGTCATCACAGATCTATTTTTGTTAGTCTCAGTCTAGTTTTAGTCATCACAGATCTATTTTTGTTAGTCTCAGTCTAGTTTTAGTCATCACAGATCTATTTTTATTAGTCCCAGTCTAGTTTTAGTCATCACAGATCTATTTTTGTTAGTCTCAGTCTAGTTTTAGTCATCACAGATCTATTTTTGTCAGTCTCAGTCTAGTTTTAGTCATCACAGATCTATTTTTGTTAGTCTCAGTCTAGTTTTAGTCATCACAGATCTATTTTTGTTAGTCCCAGTCTAGTTTTAGTCATCACAGATCTATTTTTATTAGTCTCAGTCTAGTTTTAGTCATCATAGATCTATTTTTGTTAGTCTCAGTCTAGTTTTAGTCATCACAGATCTATTTTTATTAGTCTCAGTCTAGTTTTAGTCATCATAGATCTATTTTTGTTAGTCCCAGTCTAGTTTTAGTCAACACAGATCTATTTTTGTTAGTCCCAGTCTAGTTTTAGTCATCACAGATCTATTTTTATTAGTCTCAGTCTAGTTTTAGTCATCATAGATCTATTTTTGTTAGTCTCAGTCTAGTTTTAGTCATCACAGATCTATTTTTATTAGTCTCAGTCTAGTTTTAGTCAACACAGATCTATTTTTGTTCGTCCCAGTCTAGTTTTAGTCATCACAGATCTATTTTTATTAGTCTCAGTCTAGTTTTAGTCATCACAGATCTATTTTTGTTAGTCCCAGTCTAGTTTTAGTCATCACAGATCTATTTTTGTTAGTCCCAGTCTAGTTTTAGTCATCACAGATCTATTTTTATTAGTCCCAGTCTAGTTTTAGTCATCACAGATCTATTTTTATTAGTCCCAGTCTAGTTTTAGTCATCACAGATCTATTATTGTTATTCTCAGTCTAGTTTTAGTCATCACAGATCTATTTTTGTTAGTCCCAGTCTAGTTTTAGTCATCACAGATCTATTTTTGTTAGTCCCAGTCTAGTTTTAGTCATCACAGATCTATTTTTGTTAGTCCCAGTCTAGTTTTAGTCATCACAGATCTATTTTTGTTAGTCTCAGTCTAGTTTTCGTCATGGACAAAAGGTTGTGGACACACATTTTATTCATAGTTTTAATCAACAAAATTAATACTAATCTATAGATGTTAAAAACTTTTGGCCTGCGGGCCACTTCTAGCCTGCAGCAGGTGTCACCTGGCCCTTGAAGCGTTTGGAGAATATTTTAAAATATATGTACAGTGCTCAACAAATTTATTAGACCACCCTAACCCTAACCAAAGTAAGGTTTCTGCCACAGCTGCCCTAAATTAACAGCATTGGTAATTACCAAAAACATTTTTGATGTTTCTGCAATGGTTAATACACCAATATGTAGAAGCTCTTTAACCCAAATGATATTTTTAATGCTAAAATAGAATTATTATTTTTATCCATGAATTTTCAAATTTACTGATTCACAAAAAAACTGATAAAATAGTAAAGAACATTAATATTTCTTGATTAAAATGTCAAATTATAGTTATTTACTGTCATTCCTGAACAGAAAAATGAGTTTTAGTGGTTGAATGTTATGCTTGATTCATTTCTGACTTCTCAGAGAAGCCCAGTGAGCCGGCTCAAATTTGGGTGAATTCAGTTTGAAATTCCTCATTCCTGTTCAAAATGGTAAAAAGTGGAGAGCTGACTGAAAATGAAAGGGTCCGCATTAAAGCACTTCATGATGCTGGATGGTCTCTGAGACAGATATGACAGGTGGTCTAATACATTTATTAAGCACTGTATGTATTTTTAATATTTACTCATTTAAGTGAAAATACAAATTTTCGCCCTTTTATTATGACCTACCTATAATTATGTTAAAGGAGGAGGTCAGTGTGTTGCATAAATGAGTTAAATGTGGCACGTTGAACTCTCTCTAGAGCAGGAGTAACCTCAGCATCTGTCCAGAAGAGAGGCTGATACAGACTGCATGGTTTTAAGACTGAAGGAGAAGTTTTTCTCTTGTTTAGTTTCAATAAGCTGCAAAGATTTGATCAAAGATGAAGAATTTAACCATCTGTTCTCTCATCCTACTGGAGCCCAGTCCTGTCTGCACCTCTGACCAGCTTCTTGCGTGTCGGGTCTTAATGAATGTGAGAGGTTTTTGCCTTATAAAACAACGCCTCTTCCCCTGATTGGACTAAAGACGGCTGCTCTCAGGATAGCAAATACCTCCGTGATTCAGTTCAATCTCCTGACTGATTTAATCCCTCAGTATTAAAAACTGTCATGCCAGCCACTGAATTTACTGATATACAATTTAATTTCCTGTTTAAAACTGACTTTATAACTGAACGTTTAATCCTAACCTGGACACAGACTGTCCTGTGACATGAGGCATGTTTAGTCTTGGTGCAGTGCTAGAAGGCATCCAGAATTACGTACAGAGGTGCTCCAGTCCAGGTGTGCAGGGAGGTCAGAGGGATTCTGGATATGAAGAAGCAGACTGTAGGGCAGGGGTCATCAAGTACCTTTGCACAAGGGCGAGATTTAGTCTTGACCAGAGTTTCCGCGAGACAAGTCTGCACAAAAAACAGGACTGAGGAGACATTTTTATTTCCTGACCTGACCCAAAACTGAGACAGTAGAAACCAAGCCAACAGTTAACCTGAGTATTATTACCCTGTTATTACAGACTGGTAGACATGTACACAATTACCCTCAAAATGACTGCACACAGACCTTCTCTTATTATTCTTTAAGTGGTTTAAAGTATCAAAATGAAAGCTGCGTACTTTTCCTTACATACGGTCAGATACACAATATACGCCCATGTTAAACTCATAAACAACAACAGTTAGCTTCAGATTAGCACCGTTAGCCTGTTAGCACATTGGCCGCTATCATAACTTAGCAGCTTACAACAGCCAGATACCATCCTCCACCGACAACAACGAAGCATCCAACATAACTCCCCAGTGCCCTTACTGGACTCCACGTTAGAACTCTACATTTCAAATGAAAAATGAGTCTTACCGTCAGCTGCTAATATCAGTCCTCATGATGATATCACTGTAACCTCTGCTAAAAGTGGAAATCCACAAAGACAAAAGCTCCACAGCAGATAGTCCAGTCCAGTCCTCCTCTCATTAACGGCTAATCCAAGACTACTTCTGTTAATTAGCCAGGATGATTCTGTGTTGACTACAATCCAATTTTATCTGAGGATTGGTCATAGGTAGTTTATTGAAGTCCTCTATAACTCTGCTCAGCATAGGTCCCATCAGGCGTGCTGCATCAGTGTTTCAGACGCTCAGCTACAGTCTCCTTCGTTTCAGCCTCTTCATTACTCGCAGCGATGACAGAAAATCCCTCCATACCGCTGATGATATCAAGCCTTTGGTTAACCAGGAAAACTTCACTTAGATTAAAATTCTGCTTTACAAGAAAGCTCTGGTCAAACTTTCTCCACATAGTCCCCAGCAATACTGAGCATGCTCAGAGATAGGCATGGTTTGACGTCATTCATGTCATCTTGTACATACCTGACTTAATTAACCAACGTGCTCGCTGTCTGAGGAGATAAACAACCCCAGCACCACAGGACAGTAGGTCTGGTAAGATTAGGCTACTTTGAGTTTAGATTAAAGGATTCTCACAACATCTTCTAGGTTACACAGAATATAATCTGAAAGTATTCAGTATTTCCTTATCTGGTCATTGGCATGTATTCTGACGGACATTTTGACTGGTTATATTTTTATCTGCCGGACATCCGCTCTTGAAACCGGCCAATGACCAGCAAATGTTTACGGAAACGCAGGTCTTGACAGAGACTCTTGGGGCCGGACTTTCATATAAGCAGAAATAAAAATAAATATTTTGGCCTTATTAACGTATTCTTGTATTAGTGTTTGTATTTCCTTTCAAATCCCAGAGAATGGACCCCTGAAAACCCAGAAAATACAACCTCCCCAGTTGTTATTAAGGACAATATTAACTCATTTTTGATCATTTTTAACCACTTTTCACTGCTTCATTTGGCCATTTCTGCAACCTTTTTTTGCCACTCTTACTCCATTTTTATATTGTTTGCCACTTTCGACCATTTTTGCCACTCTTTAACCTCCTTTTAGCCACTTTCCTGCCCCTGTGTGCCACTTTTTAACCCCTTTTCACTACTTTGCCAGGTTATGTCTGAACACTTATTAGTATAAAATGTGCTTGAAAAGATAATTGCATGGATTATAAATGAGAAGTTGAGCCTAACTTTAAATCCGAGACCTTACACACCACAGCATGAGGATCCAAAGCCAGACTAAAGGCCAACTCAGACTGCAGGAATTCAGCCAGATTTAAGCCCGACTGCAACGCTGCAGCTCATTGTCAAAGCTCGGGCCCTATTTAGAGAGTCGGGAACGGCTGACAGTCTTATGGTGTGACATAATTAACGGTGTCCAAGATGACCCACGGCCACGTTTCAACAAGACGAGCATGTCAGAATTTTTGGTACATCGTTGTCTAGTTTGACACCCAGACCTGACGTTAAAGACGTGAATCCTGACGTCTACCAACAGGACAACATTTGCTCATTGTCTTTGCATCATCATTTACAAGATTTACCACTTTAATCCCCTTTGATTCCCTAAAACTAATGTGTACATTTTATTTTATTTTATTTATGTTATCATGCAGCTCGATAGTGGCTACGTCACGTGTTTTGTTGCTCTGATTGGCCCGTAGAGATGTGACAGACAGAACGTTCATCCAATCACACTCCAAGTTTTTTCGAATCCTCTGCCTTTTCTCAAACGTTTCCTATCGAAGCTTTCCCAGATGGATGTGTGAAACAAATCCATGTGGCGTGTCAGGTTCGCCCCCCCCCCCCCACTTTTCAAAACAAACTGACGCCCTTGCCCGCCCCCGTCAACCTGTGAACTCACATTCAGTCACAGGGACGGTGGTGACATCAGCATACGGCGAGCGGTCAGGATCACTCTTGTAGTGTGACCAGGCTGTCAGCCAAGATGGGACAACATTTTTGTTGCATAGTCTGACATGGGTCTGCCATGAAACACCAAAAATATGTGGAGTCTGAGCTGGCCTTAAAGAGAACTCCCAGAGTCCTTCAGTGCTCTAGCGCGGCGTGAATACTGTTGAATCATGAATATTCTGAGCAGCAATTGTACGCAGCACAACAACATTAGTAAAACACCGTGCGTGTGTTAAATATTGCATCAGGTGGAGAGTGTGGATAATACAGTGTGATGAAATATTAAACAGCTGCTCACACACATGTGAGCCTGAACATGAAAGCGTGGAGGGATATCAGAATCATAGCGTTTGGATCCCTGGAGCTGCAGAGACGCTGCATCGGGATTCAAGGCCGTAGAGAACATTGCAGCACAGGGGAGGGGGGCCCTCGCAGGGAGAGGGTCCTTTTTTGGATCATGGCTTTGTAAACAAGTCTCTTCTCTGGTTTCTACCCATGAAAACGTCTGCAGCTTTAAAAACAAAAGGAGACGACAAAGATCATCAGGACTGCCTCAGAGATAACGCCATATTGGAACAAATGCACTTTTCTAAGGGGAGCTACAGCCTGGTGACAGGGGCGTAGCACAGGGGGGGAAAGGGTACTGATTACCCCGGCCCACAGTAAGGAGGAGTCTTTGAGGAGCCTGCAATGAAAAGTGTGTTTTTATTACATTTTTCTCAGTAATTACTGTCATTATTTAATCAAAAGCGTCAAAATGAATGGGACAACAGACTGAAATTTGTTTCAAATAGAATAAAATAAATGGGGGGGGGGGGGGTCTGCTCTTCTCTTAAAAATGTCCAAATGGTATAGTCCAGCACTGCAAAATAATGCAGTGGACCACAGTCAAATATTGCCCTTAATAGGAAAATTATGCTTCAAAATACATTAAAAAGCAAATACAATCATGGACAAAAGTAT
Organism: Cheilinus undulatus; assembly: GCF_018320785.1. NCBI lineage: Eukaryota > Metazoa > Chordata > Actinopteri > Labriformes > Labridae > Cheilinus > Cheilinus undulatus. The sequence goes on along the minus strand of NC_054884.1, from coordinate 848,178 downwards.
TTGCACCTCTGGAGTTTTTCCAGAAAACACACCATTTCTCCTAAAAATTGCTGCAATCACAAATGTTTTTGGTATACACATGTTTATTTCCTTTATGTTCATTGGAACAACAAAAAAAATCTAAAGAAAAAAGCCAAAACTGACATAATTTTAAACAAAACTCAAAAAATGTGCTGGACAAAATGATTGTCCCCCTTTTAAAACTGTGGGTAAACTTTTAGAATGTCTAAAGTTGACTCAGCCTTTGTGTTGTGTGTCTGTGTGTGTCACACCAAGCATGGAGGAGAGAAAGAAGAGCCCAGAATCGTCTGAGGACTTAAGAAGCAAAACAGTGAAAAAATCTGAACAATCTCAAGGTTGAAGACCATCTCCAGAGATCCTGAGATTCTTTTGTCCACTGTGTGTTCTCTGGACAAATTCCAGGGGTGCCAATACTTTCATCCATGACTGTATGTTTGTTAAAAATGATGCAACGTTTGTTGCTCGGCCAGCCAGTTAAGTGGGGCCGGTGTTCTTTCTGGGGGACCAAAATCCCTAGCTCTGCCCCTGCCTGGGGATTACATCACTCTGAGGAAGAGGAAGGTCACTGGGGAAGTGGAAGGACAGTGGATGGGCAGAATAAAGATGGTGTTTGTGGTAAAAGAATTTCTGTGATAAAAACCCTAGAAGGATTTAAAAGCTAAGGCTGTGTATGTGGCCAAATGACTTTGACCTTTGACCTCCAGCATCTAACCCTTTCAGGCCTGAGACAGAGTGGACATTTGTGCATAATTTAAAGAGAACTCCTTAAAGAGTTCCTGAATACTGTGCTCATTAGCTGAAGATGACCTTGACCTTTGACCTCCAAAATCTAATCAACTCATTGAGCTGAGGTGGAAATTTGAGAATAATTTGAGAAAAACCTCCTGAAAAAATATGTTCAGAATCAACGAGTGCACATGGACCTTGCCTTGACCTTTGACCCCTAATATTGGACAGGTTCACTTCTCAGTCACAGGGGACATCTGTGCAAAGTCTCAAAAAATCCCTCAAAAGTTTTGAGATTTTGAGTTGACAATTAAGGGATGAACATGAGGCTCAAGGAGCACGACCCTTGACCTTTGACCTCCAAAATCTGATACGTAAGAGCAAACATTTGTGAAAGTTTGAATAAAATCCTCAAAGTGTTCTTCATATGCCACATCCACCATCAGTGGTTGATCCTGAAGCTCTCATTTTTAAAGGTCACGTACGCCTGAAGTCGGTGGGAGCCAGACCTGATGGTAAATGTACGGCGACTCTGACCCACGCACACCAACGACAGCGAGTTTAGCCGCACACCAGTGAGGTGGTGAAGTACAGTCAGTTAGTTTATTCTGAAACACTTAATTTCACTAAATTCCAGCTTCATTCCTCTATCCACGTCATCGTTAGCAGGCAGTTTCATTATCAAGCACAGACAGACTTTTTCTCCTGTCTGAATCTGTTAATATTTACCCTAAAAAATACACCTGCCATACCTCTGATATCAGAATCTCACCGTCATCCGCCCTGATGCAGGCGGCTGAAATCCAAAGACCAAGAAGCTAGGAAAACCTGCAGACCATAGCCCCTGTACTTGTAATTATGGTATGTTATCTCAGCGGGGTTTTTGTTTGAACAAACTTCACTTTGCTGCAAGATGATCAGAAACAGAGATACGGCGTCTGCTTCACACGGCTTCATCTATGCCAGTGATGCTCAACATGTGGCATCACAAAAATCATCACAAATCATCACACATGGCTTTTCTGTGGCTCTTTTCTGATGAATGTTTTGCCACTTTTAAGCCATTTTTTGCCATCTAATGCCACTTTTTTCCAATTTTTGACAGGTTTTTACTGCTTTTTGCCTGTTTTCCTCACTTTGCACTCATGTTCGCCATGTCTATGCCATCCTTTTTTACAATTATTGCCACCTGTAACTCATTTTTTGCAAAGTCTCACCCATTTTTGCCACTTTCTATCCTTATTGTGGTATTTTTCCTCCCTATTTTTGCCACTTTTCACCCAGTTTTTGCCATGTCATGCCTACTTTGCCCTTTTTTGCCACTTTTTGCTGCTTTTTCGGGCCATTTTTGCCGCTCTCTACTGCTTTTTGCCTGCTTTTCTCACCTTTTTGCTGCTTTAAGCCCATTTTAGTCACATTTCACTTATTTTCCTTCCATGTTTTTGCTGCTTTTTGACCATTTTTGCCACCTGTAATTCATTTTTTTGGTGAATTCTCACCCATATTTGCTACTTTCTGCCTTTTTTTTACCACTTTTTCTCCCTACTTTTGTCATTTTTTTTAGTTTTTCACATTTTTTTCCAACTTTAACTTATTTTTATTGACACTTTAACCCATCTTTGTCACTTTTCACCATCAGATTGTGGTTCTTGCAAAGGTATTTTCTAACAGATTGGCTCTTTGGTTGAGTAACACTGCTCTGTCTCTCTCATCAGTGAGCATATCTTTATCAGCTGCATTATTTAATCATTAAAGTGTATGAATGAAGCCTGGACAGCTCTCACACAATCAGAGTTTTCTAATCATCGGTCAGAGTTCAAGCTGAGCTCGCCACGATTAAACAAAAGTAGATAAATAAAAGGCTTACATCCATCAAACTGGTATTCATTCAGTTAAAACCGGCTTTATAATATCCTGGAGAAGAGAGCGGACATTATGAAGTAGGTGTGGTGAACAAATGCGTGCAGCAGCAGCAGTGTGGTGCCACTCCTCCGTTTCAGTGTCTGCGTCATCCTTCCACCTGCCGTCATCTTTGACCATCGAAAGCCTTCCATCTACCGGCTCATTTACATGCCTTTTCATTCGTCAGGAGCATTGACTGTTTTTTCTTTGTTTTCCAGAAGAAACCAGCATGAAGATGGGCATGGAGACAGTTTTATACATCTTAATTTTTTTAGGCGCACGCTGTGTCCAAGGTTTTGGTGTGCATACACTTTTAGTTTGGATTCTATGCACTGTTTTATAAATGAGAACCCATGACCTTGACTTTTACCTATGACCTCCAAATATGATTTAGTTCATCCATCAGTCAGAGTGGACCTCATGTAAAAAAAAAAGGTCCTGAAAGGATTCTTCAAATATCCAGCAATAAAGCAAGATATAAACATGAGGCCTGATGATCTTGACCTTTAACCTCCCATACCCAGTAAGATCGTCCTTGAGACAGAGCAGACTTTTTCAAAGTTTAAACCAAAAACACCCACAGCATTCAGGACTGATCATGAAGAAAAGGATGAACATAAGGCTCATGGACTTTTTACCTGAACACTCAGTTTTTCCTGGAGACAGAGCAGAACTTTTATAGAGACAGAAAGAATATATCTCTGAAAGTTCTTCATATATTACAGGTGCATTTCAGTAAATCAGGATATCATCCAAACATTTATTTATTTCAGTAATTTATTTTAAAAAACAGGTAAACCCATATATTATCTAGACTCATTACACATAGAGTCAAGTATTTCAAGTCTTTATTTCTTGAAATGTTGATGATTATGGCTTACAGATAAGAAACCCAAGATTTAGTGTCTCAGAAAATGAGAATATTGTGAAAAAGTTGAATATTGTAAAGTCATGGAGTCACACCCTAATCAGCTAATGAACTCCAAACACCTGCAAAGGTTTCCTGAGCCTTTAGATGGTCTCAGTCTGGGTCAGTAGCTACACAATCATGGGGAAGACTGCAGACCTGACAGATGTCCAGAAGACAGACACTGACACCCTCCACAAGGAGGGTAAGGTCAAAGGTCATTGCTGAAGAAGCTGGTTGTGCACAGAGTGCTGTATCCAAGCATATTCATAGAAAGTTGAGTGGAAGGAAAAAGTGTGGCAGGAAAAGGTGGACCAGCATGAGGGAGAACCGCAGCCTGGAGAGGATTGTCAAGAAAAATCCATTCAAGAATTTGGGGGAGCTTCACAAGGAGTGGACTGAGGCTGGAGTCAGCGCATCAAGAGCCACTACACACAGACCAATCCTAGACCTGGGCTACGCATGTGGCATTCCTCGTGTCAATCCACTCCTGAACCAGAGACAACGTCAGAAGCGTCTTACCTGGGCTGTGGAGAAAAAGAACTGGACTGTTGTGGTCTCAGTGGTCCAAAGTCCTCTTTCAGATGAAAGTACATTTTCATGTCATTTGGAAATCAAAGTCCCAGAGTCTGGAGGAAGAGTGGAGAGGACCAGAATCCATGTTGCTTGTAGTCCAGTGTGAAGTTTCCACAGTCAGTGATGGTTTGGGCTGCCATGGCATCTGCTGGTGTTGGTCCACTGGGTTTTCTGAAGTCCACAGTCAATGCAGCCATCTACCAGGACATTTTAGAGACCTTCATGCTTCCTTCTGCTGACAAGCTTCATGAAGATGCTGATTTCATTTTCCAGCAGGACTTGACACCTGCCAAAGGTACCAACACCTGGTCTAAGGACCATGGTATCCATGTAGACTGGCCAGACCTGAACCCCGTAGAGGATCTATGGGGTTTTGTGAAGAGGAAGATGAGAGACACCAGACCCAACCATGTAGATGACCTGAAGGCCGCTATCAAAGCAACCTGGGCTTCATAACACCTGAGCAGTGCCACAGGCTGATCGCCTCCATGCCACGCCGCATTGATGCAGTAATTCATGCAAAAAGAGGCCAGACCAAGTGTTAACAACTGTACATGTTCATACTTTTCAGTAGTCCAACATTTCTGTGTTAGAAATCATTTTTATTGGTTTTAAGTAATATTCTAATTTTCTGAGACACTGAAGTTTGGGTTCCTTTTTCTGTAAGCCATAATCATCAACATTAAAAGAAGAAATAATTATATCAGTCTGTGTGCAATGAATCTATGTAACATATGAGTTTACCTTTCTGAATCTAATTTCTGAAATCTACTTTTTTATGATATTTTCATTTATTGAGGTGCACCTGTATACTTACAAGTAAAGGTGCAACACCCTCAAACTTTGACATTTAAAATCAACCTTTTAGTCTGAAAGTTTGTAATGGCAAATCTAAGAGACAAGAAGAAAAGAGACCAATCAGTCAGCAGGAGACACTTCTGGATTTATTCACGCTCACTCCGGTGGGCACACTAACCACAGCATCAAGAGTGGCAATGGCTGAACGTGCCCCGAATCTTTCGTCCGGTGCTCTTTTATATTCCAGGTTACAACACTCATCACACAGATCATAAAATAGGTCGTAAAAAATCTGTTCCCCACCTTAACCCCTCCTGAGCAACCACGTATCTCCATGCTTAACCCCTCCTGGGCTAGAAACCCTCAGATCAAAGATCCTTTTGTTTACCACACCTGGTTAGACACACTTTTTACGGCACACAAGACATGATAAACAGTTTCACATTCCATGAAAACAAAGGTACACATACTTTCCCATCACAAGTTCAAGTCAACAATTTTGCAAAGTTAGAAGAAAATCCCTCAAAGCATATTTGTAATAGTGAATTCACAAACAAGGATTAAACATGAGGATCAATGACCTTCATCTTTACCCTAAGTCTTCTCAATCTAACAGGTTCCTGCTTTAGTCAGAGAGGACATTTGTGAAAACTTTGAAGAACATTTGCATCCACAATAAAGGGCTGAACACAAGGCTGAAGGACGTCAGAATCAACCGGTCCATCCTACAGTCAGAGTAAATGTCGATGTAAAGATATAAATACAGTCTCTGTAGATATTGTCCTTTCCAGCAGAAGAGGAATGGCCTTGAACTTTAACCTCCAAAATCAAGATTTTACTCTTAAGTCAGAGTGGACATTTGTCCAGGGTTTGAAGAAAAATCCTTCAATGCATTCTTCATACATCACATTCATAACAAGGATATTCATGAGGCTCAAGGACCTTGACCTTTGACCTCCAAAAGGTGATTGAGTTTGAAGAAAATCCCTCAAAGCTTTCCTGAGATTGAAGGTTCATAAGAAAGTCCTAGAAGTAAGATGGGCAACCTGAAATCATGGCTTTTAAACTTAAGGACTCAGAAACAGCCTAGCCAATCAGAAACAGCCTAGCCAATCAAAAACAGCCTAGCCAATCAGAAACAGCCTAGCCAATCAAAAACAGCCTAGCCAATCAAAAACAGCCTAGCCCATCAGAAACAGCCTAACCAATCAGAAACAGCCTAGCCAGTCAGAAACAGCCTAACCAATCAGAAACAGCCTAGCCAGTCAGAAACAGCCTAACCAATCAGAAACAGCCTGGCCAATCAGAAACAGCCTAGCCAATCAGAAACAGCCTAGCCAATCAAAAACAGCCTAGCCAATCAGAAACAGCCTAGCCAATCAAAAACAGCCTAGCCAATCAAAAACAGCCTAGCCAATCAAAAACAGCCTAGCCAATCAGAAACAGCCTAGCCAATCAAAAACAGCCTAGCCAATCAAAAACAGCCTAGCCAATCAGAAACAGCCTAACTAATCAGAAACAGCCTAGCCAATCAGAAACAGCCTAGCGAAACAGCCTAGCCAATCAGAAACAGCCTAACCAATCAGAAACAGCCTAGCCAATCAGAAACAGCCTAACCAATCAGAAACAGCCTAGCCAGTCAGAAACAGCCTAACCAATCAGAAACAGCCTAACCAATTAGAAACAGCCTAGCCAATCAGAAACAGCCTAGCGAAACAGCCTAGCCAATCAGAAACAGCCTAGCGAAACAGCCTAGCCAATCAGAAACAGCCTAACCAATTAGAAACAGCCTAGCCCATCAGAAACAGCCTAACCAATCAGAAACAGCCTAGCCAGTCAGAAACAGCCTAACCAATCAGAAACAGCCTAGCCAGTCAGAAACAGCCTAACCAATCAGAAACAGCCTAACCAATTAGAAACAGCCTAGCCAATCAGAAACAGCCTAGCGAAACAGCCTAGCCAATCAGAAACAGCCTAGCGAAACAGCCTAGCCAATCAGAAACAGCCTAGCGAAACAGCCTAGCCAATCAGAAACAGCCTAACCAATCAGAAACAGCCTAGCCAGTCAGAAACAGCCTAACCAATCAGAAACAGCCTAGCCAGTCAGAAACAGCCTAACCAATCAGAAACAGCCTAGCCAATCAGAAACAGCCTAGATTCGACTTTATGGTGGAACAAACTTTATTCTTCCAAGCACATTAAAAATCTTTCAGCATTCTCACAGGGATCTCTGTCTTTGGTAGAGTCTGGACAGCCTCTGCATCCTCCACAGCTTTGTTTAATACAGGATCATCACTAAGAATGCTACAGTCTCCGTTAATCATTGCATTTCTGCATTAGGATAATGATAAAGACATCCTTATCTCTGATTTAATCTGCCCTCATGGTTATTCCATCCATCCTAAGCTCCGGTTCCTGCTGTTAGTGAGGATAATGAGCGGGTTTGTTCTGGCGTCTTCCCTGATGGATAACTCTGCTCCACTTTAAGGAGGAGGACACCTTCAGCGGAGTCTCTGTCCTCAGATCAACTCCTTCCTCCTTCCAAAATGATCCCGCTAAAAGCTCTGACGCAGGACTTAGAAGAGGATGTTTTTTCACCGTTACAGTCTGAGAGATTGCCTCTGGTCTCTTGGCCTCACAGAAGCAGCAAGAACACTGGATGACAAATGTTTGGCTGAGAAGGGATTTGTTTGTCTCTGTGTATTTTCAGGGGTAAACACAGTTTAGTTTGGTGTGGAGCTCACAGGTTAGCTCAATGTGTAAAGATTTGTAATCTACATGTTTAATCATCAACACTAATCTGAGCTCAAACACAAAGTTTGGAAAAAATTAAATTTCACCTGGGAAGTCCAAATTAGTCCAAATTATTATTCAGTCAATTCATTTTAGCCATTATTGTCATTAAGGATGAGGACCCCACACCACACAACTAAGTTTAACATGTCTCTATGGACACACCTGAGTTTAACATATCCCTATGGACACACCTGAGTTTAACATGTCCCTATGGACACACCTGAGTTTAACATGTCCCTATGGACACACCTGAGTTTAACATGTCCCTATGGACACACCTGAGTTTAACATGTCCCCCTGGACACACCTGAGTTTAACATGTCCCCTTGGACACACCTGAGTTTAACATGTCTCAATGGACACACCTGAGTTTAACATGTCTCTATGGACACACCTGAGTTTAACATGTCCCCTTGGACACACCTGAGTTTAACATGTCTCAATGGACACACCTGAGTTTAACATGTCTCTATGGACACACCTGAGTTTAACATATCCCTACGGACACACCTGAGTTTAACATGTCCCTATTGTCACACCTGAGTTTAACATGTCCCCTTGGATACACCTGAGTTTAACATGTCCCTATAAACACACCTGAGTTTAACATGTCCCTGTGGTCACACCTGAGTTTAACATGTCCCTATGGACACACCTGAGTTCATCATGTCCCTATGGACACATCTGAGTTTAACATGTCCCTATGGACACACCTGAGTTTAACATGTCCCTATGGACACACCTGAGTTTAACATGTCCCTGTGGACACACCTGAGTTTAACATGTCCCTTTGGTCACACCTGAGGTTAACATGTCTCTATGGACACACCTGAGTTTAACATGTCCCCCTGGACACACCTGAGTTTAACATGTCCCCTTGGACACACCTGAGTTTAACATGTCTCAATGGACACACCTGAGTTTAACATATCTCTATGGACACACCTGAGTTTAACATGTCCCCTTGGACACACCTGAGTTTAACATGTCTCAATGGACACACCTGAGTTTAACATGTCTCTATGGACACACCTGAGTTTAACATATCCCTACGGACACACCTGAGTTTAACATGTCCCTATTGTCACACCTGAGTTTAACATGTCCCCTTGGATACACCTGAGTTTAACATGTCCCTATAAACACACCTGAGTTTAACATGTCCCTGTGGTCACACCTGAGTTTAACATGTCCCTATGGACACACCTGAGTTCATCATGTCCCTATGGACACATCTGAGTTTAACATGTCCCTATGGACACACCTGAGTTTAACATGTCCCTATGGACACACCTGAGTTTAACATGTCCCTGTGGACACACCTGAGTTTAACATGTCCCTTTGGTCACACCTGAGGTTAACATGTCCCTATGGACACACCTGAGTTTAACATGTCTCTATGGTCACACCTGAGTTTAACATGTCTCTATGGACACACCTGAGGTTAACATGTCCCTATGGTCACACCTGAGTTTAACATGTCCCTATGGTCACACCTGAGTTTAACATGTCCCTGTTGTCACACCTGAGGTTAACATGTCTCTATGGACACACCTGAGGTTAACATGTCCCTATGGACACACCTGAGTTTAACATGTCCCCATGGTCACACCTGAGTTTAACATGTCTCTATGGACACACCTGAGTTTAACATGTCCCTATGGTCACACCTGAGTTTAACATGACTCTATGGTCACACCTGAGTTTAACATGTCCCTATGGACACACCTGAGTTTAACATGTCCCTATGGTCACACCTGAGTTTAACATGTCCCTGTGGTCACACCTGAGTTTAACATGTCCCTGTGGTCACACCTGAGTTTAACATGTCCCTATGGACACACCTGAGGTTAATATATCCCTATAAACACACCTGAGTTTAACATGTCCCTATGGTCACACCTGAGTTTAACATGACTCTATGGTCACACCTGAGTTTAACATGTCCCTATGGACACACCTGAGTTTAACATGTCCCTATGGTCACACCTGAGTTTAACATGTCCCTGTGGTCACACCTGAGTTTAACATGTCCCTGTGGTCACACCTGAGTTTAACATGTCCCTATGGACACACCTGAGGTTAATATATCCCTATAAACACACCTGAGTTTAACATGTCCCTGTGGACACACCTGAGTTTAACATGTCCCTGTGGTCACACCTGAGTTTAACATGTCCCTATGGTCACACATGAGTTTAACATGTCCCTATGGTCACACCTGAGTTTAACATGACTCTATGGTCACACCTGAGTTTAACATGTCTCTATGGAAACAACTGAGTTTAACACGTCCCTATGGTCACACCTGAGTTTAACATGTCCCTATGGTCACACCTGAGTTTAACATGTCCCTATGGTCACACCTGAGTTCAACATGTCCCTATGGTCACACCTGAGTTTAACATGTCTCTATGGACACACCTGAGTTTAACATGTCCCTGTGGTCACACCTGAGTTTAACATGTCCCTGTGGTCACACCTGAGTTTAACATGTCCCTGTGGTCACACCTGAGTTTAACATGTCCCTATAAACACACCTGAGGTTAACATGTCCCTATGGTCACACCTGAGTTTAACATGTCTCTATGGACACACCTAAGGTTAACATGTCCCTGTTGTCACACCTGAGTTTAACATGTCCCTATAGACACACCTGAGTTTAACATGTCTCTATGGTCACACCTGAGTTTAACATGTCTCTATTGACACACCTGAGGTTAACATGTCCCTATGGACACACCTGAGTTTAACATGTCCCTGTTGTCACACCTGAGTTTAACATGTCCCTATGGTCACACCTGAGTTTAACATGTCTCTATGGTCACACCTGAGTTTAACATGTCTCTATGGACACACCTGAGGTTAACATGTCCCTATGGTCACACCTGAGTTTAACATGTCCCTATGGTCACACCTGAGTTTAACATGTCCCTGTTGTCACACCTGAGGTTAACATGTCCCTATGGACACACCTGAGTTTAACATGTCCCCATGGTCACACCTGAGTTTAACATGTCTCTATGGACACACCTGAGTTTAACATGTCCCTATGGTCACACCTGAGTTTAACATGACTCTATGGTCACACCTGAGTTTAACATGTCCCTATGGACACACCTGAGTTTAACATGTCCCTATGGTCACACCTGAGTTTAACATGTCCCTATGGTCACACCTGAGTTTAACATGTCTCTATGGACACACCTGAGTTTAACATGTCCCTGTGGTCACACCTGAGTTTAACATGTCCCTGTGGTCACACCTGAGTTTAACATGTCCCTATAAACACACCTGAGTTTAACATGTCCCTATGGACACACCTGAGGTTAACATGTCCCTATAAACACACCTGAGTTTAACATGTCCCTATGGTCACACCTGAGTTTAACATGTCCCTATGGTCACACCTGAGTTTAACATGTCCCTGTTGTCACACCTGAGGTTAACATGTCTCTATGGACACACCTGAGGTTAACATGTCCCTATGGACACACCTGAGTTTAACATGTCCCCATGGTCACACCTGAGTTTAACATGTCTCTATGGACACACCTGAGTTTAACATGTCCCTGTTGTCACACCTGAGGTTAACATGTCTCTATGGACACACCTGAGGTTAACATGTCCCTATGGACACACCTGAGTTTAACATGTCCCCATGGTCACACCTGAGTTTAACATGACTCTATGGACACACCTGAGTTTAACATGTCCCTATGGTCACACCTGAGTTTAACATGACTCTATGGTCACACCTGAGTTTAACATGTCTCTATGGAAACACCTGAGTTTAACATGTCCCTATGGTCACACCTGAGTTTAACATGTCCCTGTGGTCACACCTGAGTTTAACATGACTCTATGGTCACACCTGAGTTTAACATGTCTCTATGGACACACCTGAGTTTAACATGTCCCTATGGTCACACCTGAGTTTAACATGACTCTATGGTCACACCTGAGTTTAACATGTCTCTATGGAAACACCTGAGTTTAACATGTCCCTATGGTCACACCTGAGTTTAACATGTCCCTATGGTCACACCTGAGTTTAATATGTCCCTATGGTCACACCTGAGTTTAACATGTCCCTATGGACACACCTGAGTTTAACATGTCCCTGTGGTCACACCTGAGTTTAACATGTCTCTATGGACACACCTGAGTTTAACATGTCCCTATAAACACACCTGAGTTTAACATGTCCCTATGGTCACACCTGAGTTTAACAGCCCCTGTGGTCACACCTGAGTTTAACAGCCCCTGTGGTCACACCTGAGTTTAACATGTCCCTGTGGTCACACCTGAGTTTAACATGTCCCTATGGACACACCTGAGTTTAACATGTCCCTATAAACACACCTGAGTTTAACATGTCCCTATGGACACACCTGAGGTTAACATGTCCCTATGGTCACACCTGAGTTTAACATGTCCCTATGGTCACACCTGAGTTTAACATGTCCCTATGGACACACCTGAGTTTAACATGTCCCTATGGTCACACCTGAGTTTAACATGTCCCTATGGTCACACCTGAGTTTAACATGTCCCTATGGTCACACCTGAGTTTAACATGTCCCTATGGTCACACCTGAGTTTAACATGTCCCTATGGTCACACCTGAGTTTAACATGTCCCTATGGTCACACCTGAGTTTAACATGTCCCTATGGTCACACCTGAGTTTATCATGTCCCTATGGTCACACCTGAGTTTAACATGTCCCTATGGACACACCTGAGTTTAACATGTCCCTATGGTCACACCTGAGTTTAACATGTCCCTATGGTCACACCTGAGTTTAACATGTCCCTATGGTCACACCTGAGTTTAACATGTCCCTGAGGGACACGTTAAAATCACCTGTTTCTAAAATGATCCTGTTGAACCACAATTCAAAAGCAATGTCTGATTTTTTGAGGTTATTTTCAGTTTTTTTTTTCTCTATTATGACTTTTGTCAGTTACACATTTTTTTAGCCTCCACTGTGGGGTTTTTTGTCTTTATTGGAGGGTACCAACTATTTTGTCTACATGTGTCGATCAACTATCAATTTTGTTGTACCTTGTCCAATGACAATAATTGATTCTGATTCTGATTCTGATTTTACTTTAATTGGCCTATAAAAACTTTTAAAAGTGTATCACTTCTTTGTTGAGTAACTGTGGCTGTTTTTTATACAACGCTTTAAAAGAATGCTGGTTAGAATGATCTAAACTCAGTAATCTCTTAAAATGATGGGAACCTGATTTAAAATAGAAGCGTTGTAGGAGAATTTAAATCAGTGGTACATGCATCAGAGTCTAGAACTTAAATCCTTCCTGGTTTTTCTGAGTCACAGAGATAGCTCTGGATCTATTCAGACTGAAAGGAAGTGGTGCAGAATAAACACGAGTCTTTGTCCTCGTCTTTTATCCAACTTTTACAACTTTATTATGAAAATTTGTCAGAGGCTAGAAAAGCTTACTTGCATGTTTTCATGGGGAAGTAACACCACAAAGCTGCCTTTCTTTCTTTCTTAAAAAATGGGTAAGAAGTGGCAAAAAAAAGGTGTGTGTGTGTGTGGGGGGGGGGTTGAAATAGTCCAGAAAAAAATGAATAATGTGTTGAGATACAATATGAAAATTTTAGTGTAAAAGGAAGAGATGTGAGATGAAATGTCAAAATCATGAGTTTAGAAGGTAAAATAAGTAATGAAATTCAAAATCAAAGGTTAAAAAGGTCAAAATCTGAGATAAAATGTGAAATCATGAGTTAAAAAGGTAAAAATGAGAGATTTAAGTCAAAGTCCTGTGAGTTTAAAAGTTTAAAGTCTACATTTGGAGTTGAAAAGGTCAAAAAATAAGATAAAATTCAAAATCATGAATTTAAAACATCAGAATTTGGCTTTAAATAAAAAATGTCATTCTCAAAGGCCAAAATTATGATTTGAAAGGTCTAAATATGACCTAAAAATCACAAGTTTAAGTTGTAATTGTGAGATGCAAAATTAAAAATATTAAATAAAAACACAAATGATCTTTATTTTTCCACATTCTTGACTTTTAACTAATCATTTTTGTTCTTTATTTTTGATGACTTAAGGATATTTCAAACCATGAAGGTTAAATTTACATCTTTATACTGGAGGAATCTGCAGACCTCATCCTGGTGGGCCGGTTGTAATAAAAATATGATCTTGTGGGCCGGGTATAACTGTATCACGGGCCGGGTTTGGCCCCCAGGCCTCGAGTTTGACACCCCTGCACTAGCATGTTAAAGCACTTCAACCCATGATAAACATGAAATATGGTTTCACACACTTCAACATTTGAATACATTTATGAGTCAAACTGCATAAAACTATCAGTACCCTCTGCCTACATGCTAGCTGTAACACAGTGATCAGCTGTTTCAAACTCAGCCTAGAGCTGCTTAGGAGGGCTATAGTAGAATATTGATTATTTGTATTCTAAAGGTATGATGAGGTGTGTCTTCTGTTTCTCCTGTCACTCGTTTTCAGTGTGCTTTAGTGTCGTGTGCAGAGCTTCTAAATCAGCCGGTTTCCGGGGAGATGAGCTCCTGACGATGGTCATACATAGTTTCTAAATCAGCTGTTTTTTCATTCCTCTTCAGTCATCTTCATGGTGTCGTATGCAGCGGGTCGTTTATCCCTGGGGTTCTCGACCTTTTCAGCCTGTGACCCCCAAAATAACCGGGACCCCCACTGTACCTGAGGGTGGCTGAACAGCCAGGAACATTCTGGAACAGTCATGTGGAGACAAGGCCGTGCATGAGGGGGGACAAAGGGGGAGGTTTCCGGGACCCAGCCAAACTGGGGGTCCATGGAGGTCAGCAAAACCATGGTCCACTGGGAAGTTAAGCTGTGATAATCATATTTTATTTTCTATTTATTCATTTTTGTACTACATAGCCTTCTCTAAATAAAAAAAAAACTAATTAAATTGGTTAAAACTTGCTAAAGTTGGATAATAATGGCAAACCAGAAAAGCACTCAGAGAGCACAGACCCCCGCCGTTAGCCCTATCTCCCAGTAGCACAGAATCCTTTAAAAAATTCCTGGATCCAGACAGTGATCCAGATCAGTCCCAAAATCTAATCAGTTCTTCCTTATGCCATTTTTGACTTTTCCTGAAAATTTCATCAAAATAAGTCCACAACTTTTTTTTAGTTATGTCGCTAACAAACTAACAAACCCTGCTGATCACATGACCTCCTTGGAAGAGATAAAAATGGTGGAAAATGTGCTGCAATTGGATTTTAAAAGAACATAAATGGGTTAAAGGCATAAAAATCAAATAAAAAATGTCAAAGTGACAAAAACAACTTTGGTAAAAGGGGATTAAAAAGTGGCTGAAAAGGCTTTAATGTGCAAAAAAATGGTGGAAATCAGGTGGAATGGGATAAAAAGTTGTTATAAGCTGGCAAACATGGGTTAACTGTGGTAAAATGGGCAAAAAAGGCAGAAGAAGAGATGGAAAGGCATAAATGTGCTGAAATTGGTGTTAAAAAGTGATGAAAGAGTTAACATTTGGTAAAACTGGGGTACAGTGGCAGCAGTGTTATCTAAAACATTCTTAGTTTTTTATGGCACATGGTGACCCCCTCTCTGTGTCTCGTGACCCCTCTCTGTGTCTCGTGACCCCCTCTCTGTGTCTCGTGACCCCCCCCCCCCGTGTCTCGTGACCCCCAGTGTTGAGAAGCCCTGGTTTATCCGGACTAACACGCAGGTGGTCATAAACTCTGTTTCACTGTTTTCTTTCCATCCGTCCGCTCGCTGTCGTGTCATGTCCACGTGTCTTCAGAGGTCTCGCCCTCGCCCTCGCCCCACACCGCCGCGGTTGGTGTGTGTGGCGTTAGTGACTTTATTTCAGATGCTGGCACGCCGTTCGGGGTTTACTCAGAGGGCCACTCCGACATGAGTGATCTCACACTCTGGATGGGATGCAATCTGTCTTCTCCCGGGGCTCTTTGTCTAATACGGCTAATTAGAGACAGAGAGAAAAGGGTCAATCCTCCCTGTGTGTTCTCCACTCACGCACTCTCTCTCCTCTCGCTCTCTGTCCGCCTCCCTCGCTTGTCCATTCTCTCTACCAATTACTGGATTAGAAGGCACACTAGCGGAGTCACTTAGAAACCCGGGCGAACATGTGCTGTCACTACCAATCTGAGGCTAATGGCGACTGTAAAACAGCCGCAGGAGCGCCGCGCTTAGTGACCAAATTTAGCCATTAGCTGATTACTGCAGCTAATGTGGAACAGTGGTGGAATAAAAGCTTTGATTCGGTTTCAGATTTACTGATCTGGTCTGTTTGAATGAGGGGGAACCTGACTGTGTTCGCTGACTCTGACTTTTTCTGCGCTCTCTTTGAAACTGGGTGAAACCTGAACAGCCGTCCAGATGGTCCATAAGACTCTGCATACATAGCAAGATAGGACTTGGCTTTGCTTCTGTGCCTCTTTATTTTCACAGTTTGCTCTCCTCGCATCATCTTTAGATGTGAAAGAATGGGCGTCTCAATCAAAGGGGAGATTTCCAGCCAACTAAACTGTGCCAAAATGCACCATCTGCTCCTGCTTTGGAGGGGAGGAAGAAGAGCGCAGCATCAAAACAGCTCCACAGACCTCTCTGTGGATGGAGTCAGAGGAAGACGCTCTTAGACATCGGATCAGCTGATCTCACACATTTACCACCCTCACCTCTTAACACCGCTTTAAATGGTGGTGGAACACGCCAGCACCACACGTCCTCTGAACATGTTAACCCTCCACTTTCCACATGCAGTTAGTCTGACTAAACTAGACCGAAAGGACCAGAGTCCACAGCAGCCACACCCTGGGTCTCCTCTAAACAGCGTGTGTTGTTGCTGAAGTGAAAGTGAACAGCTTCTTATTTTGACGGTACGCTGGTGTCAGACACTTTTTCATCATGCAGCGTTGTCGCTCTCTGTCAACCCTGCATCACTTAAATTTTTAATTCTCTGTTTTGTAAATTTTAATTTCCCCTTACAAACAGTTTGACATCTGACGTTTTAATCTGAAGGTGAGAAAGGTACGGTGGCCCTGAAGGCCAACAGGAAATAAATATTTCAAAAGCGCAAAATATATTTCAGAAAACACAAAAACATTTCACAATACACAAAAACATTTAACAAAACACAAAAACATTTCACCGATCACAAAATACATTTCACGAAACCGGAAAGGGTAGGACCATGGTGCTTGTTTGTGATTGGCTAAACCCAAGTCTGTCCGGCATCAGTCATTTATCATTTCCTGTTTATACTTCTTACCGCAATGGCTGAGCCAACGCAAAATTTGAAGTGTCTACCGGCATGGAAGAGGAACTTGACTTGATAGCGGAATACTTCAACAAGGGAAATACATATAGTGTGATTCTTGATATGCTCTCCTCGAAACATGACATACACATTTCAGTTGGAAGCCTAAAATCGCGCTGAAAGTGTCGTGCCAGAAGAAGTACCCCCGGTAGGATTTGTATCCCCCTGCCGCCTTTGCCGAAGGAGCTGACTATCGACTATCAGGCGTAGATTTCGCCTCAGTGAATAAAAATGACAATAA
The DNA here is from genome assembly GCF_018320785.1 of Cheilinus undulatus. Taxonomy (NCBI): domain Eukaryota; kingdom Metazoa; phylum Chordata; class Actinopteri; order Labriformes; family Labridae; genus Cheilinus; species Cheilinus undulatus. The sequence goes on along the minus strand of NC_054884.1, from coordinate 830,865 downwards.
AAGAATGTATAAAGCAGAAGATTAGTTTTGATCATCTGTTTTATTCATCATTATCATGTTTTTGTCAGTAATATCTTTTAAAATAAGATCTTTTTAGTAAACGTTTTAATACTGCAGCTTGGTGCACACTCATTACGCTGAACTGAGAACGCATCTTTTTCCTCCTGCGTCCTGTCGTTGTATTTTGGTGGCGTGTTGGTCATCAAATCTGGGTCCACGCTGCTGTACATGAGTAACAGACATATTTTCTTCATAACTTTTATCATCTTCTATTAGCGCTGTTTAGCGTCAAGCCGCTGACATGCACTCACCACTTCCCACTTCCGCCTCGAGGTATTTCAAAATAAAGGTCCTGCATAGCCATTTCACTGAATATTAACTTGTCTATTGACCAGTCTGAACAAGATTTATGTACAGAGAGATCAATTTCAGACCATTTATTTCAACACATCGTCCACTTTGACTGCATCCCACTCTAAACAAGTGTTTCACAGAGTAAAGAACTGTAAAAAACAAAGGAACATTTATTGCGATCAAATATGTCATCTCTTCAGGGTGTATACATGGTGCAAAGTGTATCCCCCCCTCCAGAATGCTCAAATCATGAACTACCATCATAACATCCATTTTGTGTTCATTTCTGATCAAGCCTGATAATACTGGAGAGTTTGAACAGGTTAACTCACTTCTATTTCAAGTTACAGGGGGATACAAATTATTTCAGGGCCAAATCTAGGCCTGATGTAATTGTTATCCCCCCTCTAACTTCAAGAGGAAAGCTCAAAACGGTTCCAATTTCACAAATGTCATCAGTTGTCATGAGAGCTGGCCAAGAAAAGTCTATTGAGGCAGGGGGCCCCACCTCTTCCTTGTGGATGGGGGTACAAATCCTGGCAAGGCTAAAATGAGACCTAAAATCATTTGTAATTTGCATTAAAGAAAAGACAAGGCAGTAGTACACCATGTATGCACCCCGAAGAGATGACATATTTGATTGCAATTGAATGTTCCTTAGTTTTTTACAGTTCTTTACTCTGTGAAACACTTGTTTAGAGTGGGATGCAGTCGAAGTGGACGATGTGTTGAAATAAATGGTCTGAAATTGATCTCTCTGTACATAAATCTTGTTCAGACTGGTCAATAGACAAGTTAATATTCAGTGATATGGCTATGCAGGACCTTTATTTTGAAATACCTCGAGGCGGAAGTGGGAAGTGGTGAGTGCATGTCAGCGGCTTGACGCTAAACAGCGCTAATAGAAGATGATAAAAGTTATGAAGAAAATATGTCTGTTACTCATGTACAGCAGCGTGGACCCAGATTTGATGACCAACACGCCGCCAAAATACAATGACAGGACGCAGGAGGAAAAAGATGCGTTCTCAGTTCGGCGTAATGAGTGTGCACCAAGCTGCAGTATTAAAACGTTTACTAAAAAGATCTTATTTTAAAAGATATTACTGACAAAAACACGATAATGATGAATAAAACAGATGATCAAAACTAATCTTCTGCTTTATACATTCTTTTATTGTCATTTTTGTTCACTGAGGCGAAATCTACGCCTGATAGTCGATAGTCAACTCCTTCGGCAAAGGCGGCAGGGGGATACAAATCCTACCGGGGGTACTTCTTTTGGCACGACACTTTCAGCGCGATTTTAGGCTTCCAACTGAAATGTGTATGTCATGATACGAGGAGAGCATATCAAGAATCACACTATATGTATTTCCCTTGTTGACGTATTCTGCTATCAAGTCAAGTTCCTCTTCCATGCCGGTAGACACTTCAAATTTCGCGTTGGCTCAGCCATTGCGGTAAGAAGTATAAACAGGAAATGATAAATGACTGATGCCGGACAGACTTGGGTTTAGCCAATCACAAACAAGCACCATGGTCCTACCCTTTCCGGTTTCGTGAAATGTATTTTGCGATCGGTGAAATGTTTTTGTGTATTGTGAAATGTTTTTGTGTTTTGTGAAATGTATTTTGCGCTTTTGAAATATTTATTTCCTGTTGGCCTTCAGGGCCACCGTAGAAAGGAAAGTGTGGCGCTGCGTCCGGAGCGTGCGGGAAGTGCCACTCTGCTCAGGGTATCAGCCATGTGTGTTTGTGGCATTTTTAACAAACAGCAGCATCAAAATCACGGACGGACTCCTGAGAGAAAATCATCACTTCATCCACATAACGTCTCATCCTGCTGAACAAGCTGCAGGTCATCAGGAGGTCAGAGGTCACAGAGCCAATACAGCACCATAAATGAAAAAGTTAACTTTAAAGGTGGAAAACCACTGAATTTAACATGAAACCACACATCCTTGTAGCAAACATAATCCTTTAACATAGTCTAAGCATGGTGGAAGCCAAAATCCTCACAGAATACCAAAATGAACAACAAACCGACCTGGTATAACAATCAGATACATTTTCACACCTTAATCCGCAATTTCCACATAGGACAATTGCCCTGCACACCGAAGCGCCACGGGTTTGGTCCGACTGACAGCAAGCGACCTCGCCTACTGGAAGCGTGTTTAGAGCTCTGCGCCGCGGCGTGCAGCCCTGATCAGCAGGCAGAGCTCACAGGAACTAGGACTAGTAAGGTTCTCATTTAAGGAGGGAGAGTGGTGAGAAAGCCCTGAAAACTCAGATAAACACCAAATAACACATGAACAAAGTGCTTTAACACCGAGGTAATCACCAGAACTCAATCAGGAGAAAGTTCTTTTCACTAGTCCTCCTTCAAAGCAGCAGGCCAGAGGTCCAAAGAAGTCCCTCAAAAACTCAGGAACAGTGTAATCTAGCCCACAAAAAAAGAACTGAAAGCAATGCACTAGAAAAAAAAAAAAGAAAAATTAACAAAAAGGAATTCCATGTTCCTGGGAATGTTTCAACAAGAGTGATTTTCTGCACATCTGTGTCTACCTGGCTGCAGCAGGTCACCTGACCAGGCAGACTGCAGAGACATCACAAAGAAAAACCGCTACGGGGGGTAGGAGCAACTGGAGGATTTAACCTTGCTGAGTATTTTCATCTCAAGTTAGCAGTTTCCTCCCACACTCCTGTGCATCCTGAGAGCCAGCTGAACTCGTACTTCTCCTGTGATCAGCCTCATGAACGCTCTCTTCCAGACGTGACTCTGGCGCACGCATCCCATGAGGGAATCAAGGTCCCGGAGTCTGGAGGAAAACAGGAGAGGCCCAGAATCCTTCAGTGCTTGAAGTCCAGTGTTTTCATTTTCCAGTCAGTGCTGCTGTTGGTCCTCTGCTCTTCTAGAGAATGTGCTAGTGTTACTTTTTAAAATAAACAACTAAAAAAAAGATATGATGTAATATTATATTATTGAGATGCAGCTAAATACACTGGTATGACTAAAGTCACAAAATAAAATACTCTTCATTAAGTGAGAAACTTTGAGTTACACCTCCTAAAACCCTTGAACATAATTTGTAGTTTCCTGTGATGCTGTAACGGTTTCTTGAGCCTGCAGGGTCCATGAATGTTATCAATACTCCGCTGGAGACAGCGACAGGTGTGCAGTACACTTAAAATAAATCATCCTGTAACCTAAAACCTTAATCAGTCTGCAGGTATGACCCGGTGCTCTCCCGGGGGGACGTCCCGATGGTGTTCCACCCATCCAGCCTGACAGAGGTCAGTCCATGCAGGAGACCGTTTCTAATGGTACCACATTTGGTCATTACAGGTTTTTACTGTAACCGTTGACTATAAGCATGGACAACATGTCAACGGTGAACCACAATACCCCCATGGGGCCCATCGCTCCGCTGTGTCTTCAGCTTTAACAGTGAAGGAAGTCACGCTGTTGAGCCTGGTGCAGAAATCTCCACCACGTCTTTTCCACCATTTCTTCTCATCAGTCAACATACGTCATACAGAGTTTGTCAGCAGGGGTGGAGGACATTTCTGGGTAAAGCTGGGTGAAAACTTACACATGCAGCCCCCCCCACACACACACACACACACACACACACAAACACATAAATGATTCAAACAGGGTTAAAACCCTGTAGTTCACATGCCAGCCCACTGGTCTGCAGTGTGACTTTATTATAAAACAATGCAGTGCATGCAATGAAGTGAAAACATCCAAAAATGGCAAACACATGAATGTTTATGTGGACAGACAAGGATGTTAGGGTTTTAGGCATGAAACAGCAACGTCATACAAACTGCTAAAAGGCAATGAACGGTTTTTTTTTTTTCAGCTAAATTCTGTAAATTCATTCTGTAAATGTGTCCCAAGAATAAATCCTGAATTCATCTTGTAAATACCAACACGCCAGCCTGCAAGATCCCCAGCCTCTCAGAGAAAAGAGGGCCGACTCTCTGATGGGTTTGAATAAAATTACACCCAAACACATGCATGGTCCTTAGAGTCAGAGTCTTTTATATATATATATATATATATATATATATATGTCCCGCCCCTTCCTATGACCAAAATGAATCACACTTCCTTTAAATGACCAGTGCTCTCCAGATCATTCCATCGGCCTGAAGAAGACACTTGTAGAACGACTGTTGTGTTTGTCACGTTTGCTCTCACCGTTCCTCCCCTAACTGCTGCTCACACCTCTCTCTGTCACCACAGCTGTCAGTCATGGTGTTATACCTGCTCTACGGCAGCAAATAACTAAACTCCAAACAAAAAGTAAGGCAGTTAGTGTAGGCACATTATTTCTTTGTTGTAACAATGCTTCTTGGAAACAAATCTTATACCGTTGGAAAGCCTGTTTATTACCCTTTTAAATGATGCCACATTTGTAAGGATCATGCATTTGTAGGATGAGCAGCAGAGCTGAGTATGTGGGTTGCCTGATTGGCAGCACCTGTGAGCATGGGCTACAGTGGTCAGTAGATGTCTGCTTCAAGAATCGGCATGCCACGTTTGACTGATCTGGATAGGGCCCATCAGTTGGGCAACTTCAAGCTGGTGTTCCACAAAACCAAGTTGCAGCATTGTTTGGAGTGAACCCTAGTACCATCTCCAAACTGAAGGCCAAGTTCCATATAACGGGGAATGTCAGAGACAGGCCACGAGGTGGGCGTCCCAAGAAGACAACACCCCAACAATACTGTTTTCTCACCCTGTCAGCAAGAACTCTATCCTCAGATGACAACACTCACCCCCACAGAGCGGGGTTTAGCAGAGACTAGCTCCAGAATTTGGGGGTGGAGAGGATGTAATGTCCTGCCAGAAGTCCTGACCTTTAACCCCATTGAACTCTTGTGGGATCAGCTTGGGCGTGCTGTTGGTGCCAGAGTGACCACCGCAACCACGTTGGCTGACTAGCGACAAATGCTGGTTGAAGAATGGGATGCCATCCCACAGCAGTGTGTGACCAGACTGGTGACCAGCATGAGGAAGAGGAGCCAGCCTGGTGACCAGCATGAGGAGGAGGAGCCAGGCTGGTGACCAGCATGAGGAGGAGGAGCCAGGCTGGTGACCAGCATGAGGAGGAGGAGCCAGGCTGGTGACCAGCATGAGGAGGAGGAGCCAGGCTGGTGACCAGCATGAGGAGGAGGAGCCAGCCTGGTGACCAGCATGAGGAGGAGGAGCCAGGCTGGTGACCAGCATGAGGAGGAGGAGCCAGGCTGGTGTGGCTGTGTATGGTTCTTCCACACGCTACTGAGGCTCCTGTTTGTTAAATGAATATTGTTAAATTGTTGATATGTCTTGTTTCTTCAAACTTCAATCATCCAATCCACCAAACACCAAACAAGAGTCAACGGCAGAATCAGCTGTTTGGCATTGGCAGGGAAGATTTGGCACATTTTTCATGGGAACAACCCACATACTCAGCTCTGCCGCTCATCCTACAAATGCATGATCCTTACAAATCTGGCATCATTTAAAAGGGTAATAAACAGGCTTTCCAACAGTATAAGATTCACTACCAGGAAGCATTGTTACAACAAAGAAATAATGGACCAAACACAAATTGCCTTACTTTTTGTTTAAAGCTTAGTTAAAGGAAATGTGTCAGAAAAATACACACTTGGACACAAGTTAATACACAGAACGAGAACAGATGATGACAAGTCCATGCATGACAGAATATTTTAAAGGTCACATATTTTACCCTTTAAGACAGGTTTATATCGTCTCAGAGGTCCTAAAACATGCCTGTGAAGTTTGTTGCTATAAAAACACTCCAGTATTGATGTTTGCAGGTCTAAAACCTCCTCTGTTCCAGCCCTGCTCCAGTATTGATGTTTGCAGGTCTAAAACCTCCTCTGTTCCAGCCCTGCTCCAGCATTGATGTTTGCATATCTAAAACCTCCTCTGTTCCAGCCCTGCTCCAGCATTGATGTTTGCATATCTAAAACCTCCTCTGTTCCAGCCCTGCTCCAGTATTGATGTTTGCATATCTAAAACCTCCTCTGTTCCAGCCCTGCTCCAGCATTGATGTTTGCAGGTCTAAAACCTCCTCTGTTCCAGCCCTGCTCCAGTATTGATGTTTGCATATCTAAAACCTCCTCTGTTCCAGCCCTGCTCCAGTATTGATGTTTGCAGGTCTAAAACCTCCTCTGTTCCAGCCCTGCTCCAGTATTGATGTTTGCAGGTCTAAAACCTCCTCTGTTCCAGCCCTGCTCCAGTATTGATGTTTGCATATCTAAAACCTCCTCTGTTCCAGCCCTGCTCCAGTATTGATGTTTGCATATCTAAAACCTCCTCTGTTCCAGCCCTGCTCCAGCATTGATGTTTGCATATCTAAAACCTCCTCTGTTCCAGCCCTGCTCCAGTATTGATGTTTGCATATCTAAAACCTCCTCTGTTCCAGCCCTGCTCCAGCATTGATGTTTGCATATCTAAAACCTCCTCTGTTCCAGCCCTGCTCCAGTATTGATGTTTGCATATCTAAAACCTCCTCTGTTCCAGCCCTGCTCCAGTATTGATGTTTGCAGGTCTAAAACCTCCTCTGTTCCAGCCCTGCTCCAGCATTGATGTTTGCATATCTAAAACCTCCTCTGTTCCAGCCCTGCTCCAGTATTGATGTTTGCATATCTAAAACCTCCTCTGTTCCAGCCCTGCTCCAGTATTGATGTTTGCAGGTCTAAAACCTCCTCTGTTCCAGCCCTGCTCCAGTATTGATGTTTGCAGGTCTAAAACCTCCTCTGTTCCAGCCCTGCTCCAGTATTGATGTTTGCAGGTCTAAAACCTCCTCTGTTCCAGCCCTGCTCCAGTATTGATGTTTGCATATCTAAAACCTCCTCTGTTCCAGCCCTGCTCCAGCATTGATGTTTGCATATCTAAAACCTCCTCTGTTCCAGCCCTGCTCCAGTATTGATGTTTGCAGGTCTAAAACCTCCTCTGTTCCAGCCCTGCTCCAGCATTGATGTTTGCAGGTCTAAAACCTCCTCTGTTCCAGCCCTGCTCAGAACCAGCTGTTTCTGTGTCTGTGGCTTTAAATGTTACTGAGATGTCTGACTCCGCCCCTGACTCCGCCCCTCTCAGGCACTAAATGTGTCTCAATGGATGTGGCTCTCCTGAGAGGAGGATCAGCAGAGGAGGGTGGATAAAACCCTGGTTTATTTACTGCGTAGTGTTTCCATCCTCTCTTCTTGAAATGGATGAATATGAGGCAGAGAAGTCTGAGTCACAGCGTCATTCATATGTGAGCATATTCGGCTTATTTTTTATCTGGTTATGAGGCTAGAAAATAGCTGGGGTCATTTTAGACCAATAAGACGTATTTGATTGGAAACACACAGAATGTTGATTTAAGTCATTAAAATGATATTTAGTATTCAATGGCATTATTTTAGTAAATTCATTTAATTGATCAGTAATTTAATTACTGTAAATATTTTTATCACAAATAGGCCTTCTTAATCAGAAACTATATTTTATTCTGGCATTGAATTTTTTAAATAATTAGCTGCTTTTTACCTTCTTCTTCTTGATAGGTAGAGTGAAAACACTACTAGATGTGCCTGTGAACTCACCTCTGAACTTTGTAATCGTTTGGTTGAAATCTATCGGCTCTCCATATTAGCGGGGGCCAAGGAGCAGGGTCTATGTCATGTTCAGACCGTTGTGAGGGCAGGTTGGAGCCTAAATGCCAGAGGCAAATTTGCTTCCAAGTCCAGGCTGGCCTGCATGCTGCAGCAGGTCAGATTTTCAGGCTTCACTTCTGGGGGGTTTTGGGCTTGAACCCTGGTAGTTAATCCCACCAAAAGCACAAACCGAAATCTAGATTTTCTCCATATCATCCCGTCTCTGCAGAGACGTGGAGTGCTGGTATATGAAACACCTCCAGGTAACAGATGGTTGTAGAACGTCAGAGAATATAGCAAAGGTGTGATAGATGCAGAGGTGTGAAATGCGAGCTGCAGCATGACCTTCCTGTACAATCAATCAGGAAGTGAGAGGAAGATTTTGCATACTCTAATCACGATGGCATCTGCTGTTCAGATTAAAATCTTTAATTCTGTTCCCGGTGCGATACCCAGAGCCAGGATGAAGGCAGCGTTTCCCCCGGCGGTGATTGTAAACGACTGAAAACAAGAAGGGACAGAAGTTAGCTCACAGAAACGCTCTCTCCCTGGTGGTTGCAGCTATGCAAATTGGACACTCATGGGTAAAGGCACGATGACTCACGTACGGGACGGTTTTCACAAAGATGGCTCTCCGCTCAGCACTTCAGCAGGGAGATGTGTTGATTTTATAGCTGGGAGCTTTTCATGTTGTTTCCCCTCTGATTCTGCAGCACAACAAACCTTAGAATTTCCCTCAGATCCCACAAAATGCAGCCTAACTTTTGCCTGAATGAGTTGTGAGCTTAAATCACAGCAAATCAAGCTGCTTTTGAAGAGATTAGCCCCCTCCTCACACGCTCACTCTGCTTGTTAGCCAGCCACAGACTTGACAGTATTTAATTGATTAAAGTGTGAATGCCTTGGAAGGCTCGGCTCCAGCGTGAGGAGCAGAGCGCACACGCCGTATGGATGTCGAGTCAAAAATCTCCAAAATGACTCAGTGTGCAGAGAATACGCTGTTGATTATATAATTGTGGCATGCAGACTCCAGTAAGTCTCATTGACGGCTGCCTTTCATGTCATCAAAAGCACGTTTCCACCATGCCTGTGCCTGCTAACGCTCGCCGTGTCTTCCTAACAACCTCCCTCCCTCTCGTCAAACCTTCGGTGTGTCTGCTTTCATTTGATGTGCAGCCTCATGTTTATTTGTGCTGCTCGACGCCCGAGGACGCTTGTTAGTCGGGATTGTTTAATGCCCTCAGAGGCCGGCTTCTGTCGCTGACTTTCTCGACAGCTCGTCAGCGGCAGAGTAGCTTTGCAGTGGATTGACCTAAATTATGCATGACTTTCCAGGGCTGGTTCAAAGGGTCCCTCATGTCACAGGTCCCTCAGCTGAAGTACAGTGATGATAAAATCGATTCACCTGCTCCTGGAAGTTTTAAAGCTCAAAAAGGCTGAAACAAAAGTGGATATTGTACACTGTAAAAAATGTCCGTAGAAAATACGGCAAAAGACTGTCAAATAGCAACAGTAAAAGACCGTAAAACAAATAAACATATATTACTGTATAAAATACACAGAATTGCTGTAAATCAAGCAACGGTATGAAACATAAATATTTACAATTAAAGTACGTAATAATTACAAAATTGTACCGTTTAAACGAAAGAAGATTGTGAAAATAAAGGAAAAATACTGTAATCTTCAAGACGGGCAATTACTCTAAAAATTACAGTAGTATTTTGTTAAAATTACAGACTTTTCTCTCATGTACATTTAAATTCACAGTAAAAATCTGTGAAAAATTGCAATCACATACCGTAATTTTAGCAGGGACAAGAGGTTAAAAATACTGCATGATCAGGAAAGTTCTGTAGAAAATACAGTAAAAACTGTCAACCTGCAAAACCTGTGAACAAGCACCAATTTGTTGTTATGTTCACATTTGTTTCTCAGTGCTACACCACATGATGCTGCCTTGTGAAATAAACGGACAGTTACAGTTAATATGAAAACCTTATTGAAACCAAGAATGGTACCAAAAATCATTTTGTTTGTTCTTAATTTGATGGATGAAAGTGGTCAATTATTTTAGTTTAACTGATTTATTGGAAAAGAATGATGTTAATTGCTCTCACAAAGAATGCCATTGCATTTGTAAAGCCATTCCACTTCCTTTAATGCATCTAACACAAAATACATTGATGTACTTTAATGTTTCAGTCAATCTTTCAGAACTGAAATTGGATGACACATATTACCGATAGGAAATATAACAAGGTAATTGGAAAGAACTATTTTATATATACATAAAGAGAGAGAGAGAGAGATACATACTGTATATATAATATGTATATAACACAGTTGAATATATAGTATATACATTATATAAATACAATAGTTATTTTTACTGGTTAAACAACTTAAACATGAATGCAAATAGAATGACAAGAAACCCTCCATAATCAGTTTTAAAAATGAATGGGAACTGTACATATAGTCTATCAAATTGATTTCTAAGGGAAAAAAAATTCTTAAAAAAAAACCCAATATGAAACCATGGTTTAGTTTCTGAAATTTTAATTTACTTCTCATACCTTATGTAATTTAATCTAAACTTCTCTTTACCTGTATGTGGGGTTATTTATGTCTAGTAAATACGTTTTGTTTCATGTGCCAATGCTGTATTAACTATTGGAATCTGTTCAATAAAGTTGTATCAATATAAAAAATAAATATATAAAAATAATTTTGAAAAACTGTTTCTCGTCGCCATTCAACCCTGTCTACACAGGAACGATTTCTATTCTGTCTGTACTAGAACAGCGGTTTGGGTGTTTAAAAATGGAACAATTTGGAAACGAGCTCCAGAGTGAACAGTTTTCAGTCACCTCCCTCCATGTACACAAACAGTGCTGCTTTCTCGAAATGCGTTTGCGCACTGTGGTTGCAGTCAATTGCCATGCGCGAATACGGTTTCGCGCAGGCGCGGGGAAAGAAGGACCTTATACGCATGCGTGTGTGGTTCGTTGGAAAATCAAACCGCCAACGGCTGCCTGGTAAACTACAGCGTTTTCGTGTCTTCTGTGGTCTCGTGTGCGCGGAAATATTTCATAAAGTTGCTGTCTGCTCGCAGAACGAGCTGCAAACGAAGATGGAATACAAAGCAGGACATTGGCGTGTATTAATTCGACGTCACCCGGAGCATCAGCCTACGAGCTATTGGTAAGGTATGTAGAACTTCTTTTGTCGTAGTGTCAAATATTTCTTGAGTTCTTTTCATTCAGTAACACCACGTGTTTATAGGTAGAAGTTAAATGGGTCAGGAGGCATTTTGTTTCAGTTCTAGACCAGCCAACATTGCTGTATGATTTGTATTTTTTGCTGTCATTTTAGCGTGGAGAACGTTTAACACTTGCTGTGTTGGGGTCCATAAGTGAACCCCAAGCTCAGAGCTAACTCCGCCCACTTCAGACTTTTGAAAAATGCACAAAAACGGGCGGTTGGATACTGGGAACACTGGGAAGAGGGAAAGAAAAAGGACGGAGTTTTCCAGATGAGGTGGGAGTGACCGTGAGGACCGTGATGTCCCCTAGCCAAAAAGTGAGAGTCCCGCCGCAGCACTGATGCTTCAGAGCGACCTAAGGTGAAGGATTTTTCCCCTTCAGAGTCACATTCATATCTGTGTTCAGAGTCACATTCATATCTGTGTTCAGAGTCACATTCATATCTGTGTTCAGAGTCACATTCATATCTGTGTTCAGAGTCATATTCATATCTGTGTTCAGAGTCATATCTGTGTTCATATCTGTGTTCAGTCACATTCATATCTGTGTTCAGATGCTAAACGTGACTATTAAAGCAATTTTAATACCAAACTACATAAAGTTAGACTGCTTCACCTCAGACGGGATAATATTATTATTATTTCTCTAGCCTCTACTGGAGAGTTCAAATTGATGACATTACTTTAGTTAACCTACAAGGGCATTTTTAGCTAACTTTTGTAGGTTGATATCGGTATAAAATGATACATTTGTAGTTTGTGTAGTTGCTGATATTCTCTTTTTACAAAGTAATCGATCTTAAATATGGGAATTATATTTATTAATTTATCCATGACTCAAGTTGCCAGCTCTTCAGTTTGGTAAATGTCAAGTTTTGTATTAAGAATTAATGATAAATTAATACTAAAAGAATCACATCCCCGATGCACTTAGACAGTGGACAGCATGTTGTGAGAGACATATTTAACTTTGTCATAATATTAGTACCATGAACATAGCAGCAGGTACTGAGCATTACAGAAAATATGATTAAAACATTTCAGCTCATTGATTTAACGAAGCAGTATTTATTACAGCGAAAATATGATTAAAACATTTCAGCTCATTGATTTAACAAAACGAAGCAGTATTTATTACAGCAAATATTTATTTATTTCAGAACAACCACTGTTGACACTAAATCACTTTAGTAAGCCATTTGGAAAAATCATGTTTTTGCTATTATTGTTACTGTACTGGAAGTTCCACTTCCATTCATAGCTACAGTAGACCCCCAGGAATAATGTGGTATCCACCTTATTTACTTATCTACAGCTTATAATACAAACAATGTGAACATCTGATAACAAAAATATAAATATTTACAAATTCCAGAAGAATTCCTATTGAAACAACTGTCGTTCTTTGTTAGCATCCATAGTTAGTTGCTGTACTAGAATACATGTATTTAATGTAGCCTACTTCCGTTTGGCACGGAAGTTTCGCCCATATTCACATTTACAGTAGCGGCCCCAGGAATAAGGGGATAGTGTGGTGGTGGACTGTGGTGGTCCTGGGCACTACCTGTTGGCTCCAGCACCTCCTAAATGCACAATGGGGATATGTGCACGTCAGTGTCATGGCACTAAAGATTTAATAGCTCACTTGATTTTGCAGGATGCCACAAAGCTCAAGATTCAGAGAGGACAGTTGGAGGGCTGCTCAGAGGACATAAAGGGCTTCTCTCCTGTTTCGACAAAAAGAAGACAACCTCTTTTGCCTTGTTGAAACATTCTTGCCAGATGGGGTACCAGTGGAAAGCCTGCCCCATGTATTGTTTTTGTAGTAAGTGGATCTCAGAAACACTTTAAAGACTCATTTGGATGGTAATGGATGATTTGCTTGTAATTCTTTTCTACTTTTATCATCCTCCCAGGAGCCTCTTGCTAGGCTTCAAGGCAGCTCATGCTATGCATTGACCAGCATTGGGATCCACTCAGGAGTTCCTACAGAGGTAATAATTTTTCCTCTTTAGAGGTAGTTATATGGTATAGTGTAATGCTGGCAAAATGTTTTATTTCCTTCCAGCCGTGTGCATCATATGATACAATATCAGTTATTTTTATAACTGTGTTATCGTCACCTGTAACAACTGCTATCCTGAGGAAGACGGTTCAGAACAATAAGAGCCAAAACTAACAGACTGAAAAACAGCACATATCCCAGAGCAGTTGCAATAATAAACTAGAAAAGCACTCAGAGAGCGCAGACCTCCGCCATTAGCCCTATCTCCCAATAGTGAAAAGTCCTTTAAAAATTCCTAGATCCAGACGATGATCTGGATCAGTCCCAAAATCAAATCAGTTCTTCCTTTTGCCATTTCTGACATTCCCTGGAAATTTCATCAGAATCTATCCATAACTTTTTGGGTTATGTTGCCAACAAACAAACTAACAAACCCTGCGATCACATAACCTCCTTGGCAGAGGTAATAATAATTGCACTGAATGGAACTGTGCAAAATTTCGTTGTACTTGTGTACAATGACAATAAAGATTCTGGTTCAGATTTTTAGGTTTGATAGTATCCAAATTTTCAAATTTAAAAAACAAAAAAGAAATAGATGTGCAGCATTTTTTTCTAAACCAAAACTGTTGTGAGCAGAAAAAGCGCAAGGGCAAGCAAGATGACTTACAGAGCTGTGGGATCAACACACACTCTAAGTGGAGAGGGTAGCACCAGTCACAGCTTAGTGTTGATTTTAGAAGAACATATAAACACAGCAACACCCGTCTGATAACTGCTTAACAGCTGGATCACTCTACATGTATGTCTGCATTTTGTGTCTGCTGTAGCTTCTGCCACAAAACACAAGGGATGTGACAAGACATTCAGCTCACGGGACAAGAAGAGATTGGGTCCCCTCCTTTTTTGAGTGAATTCAAAAATTGGATAGTACTTTGCAATCAGTGCATACATAAGTGTTCAAAACTTCTAAGTTGACATGATTTGGTGCTTTACCTTGTCTTTCTATTTTTCCTTACTCTTTTTTAAGGTCCTGTTTCTTCTGCTAGTGGTGACTAGGACTCCATTACTTTATACTGTCTCCGGTATTCCACTCTTCTAAAAAGACGCCAGTTATCAAGGAAAAATAATGGTAAGCCTTGCACAGCATTTGTACATACCTCAATAAATTCTTTAGATTAATCTTTCTTTAAGCAACATGAAGCCATTTTATGTTTATTTTATGTAGTTTACACCAAGCACTGCATTAATCTGGTCATGTAGAAATACCCAGAATACTGCCATGCCACTGCTTTGTCCAGCTTGTTCTCAGTGTTCTGATGATCACACCAGATGGGGCCAATACAGTTTTCTGTGTGAGTCATATGTTTTCATTATGATTGATTTAAAATTCAGCGCCCATCATCTTTGTTACAGCAAAATCCTTTTGTACCCCAAAGCATTTAGGTAAGTGTACCCATTAGGCCCACCAAAATCTAAGTTCACGTATTTTCATAGATACTAAGATGGTTTATAAACATGATCATTTGTTAGAATGAAGGATTAATCCCTCATTTGAAGGTATATTTATTTACTTATGCATATTTTAGAGAACAAATTAAAGAAATGTTATGAATAAAGTCAAAAAGTCTGGCATGGGCTTAATTGGTACCTAAGTACCATTTAAGCCCACGTGTGTTCCAAATAAGCCCACAACCACGTTTATTGACAGAAATTTAAAAATTATTACATTTTTCAAGTAGTAAACATATATTAATTCAGTAACATGTTATACATGTTAAACACAATTTATTTTTGAACTTGGCTTTAATGTTTGGCTTGTAACAATGGACCACCACAAACATGACTAAGTAGGCCTAAACCTAATTTTCATTGGCTTCAGTATTTAACATTTCATTGAACATTTTATTTAATATTGACAAAATTTGATTCAATATTGACAAAATAAAAAAAATGTGTTTGTTTTTAAAAGTATTAAATGACATTACAGTGAATCAACAATATCTTATTGAACTTGGATTTAATGTTTGGCTGTAACAATGATGATTTTAGGACAGTTGCTGTAATTCCTCTTTTTTGTTGGCATTTTTCTCACTATAAACAAATAATTATGCAAAATTAACTGACATAACAATTCTTCTGGTCAGTGTGTGATCTGTGATGTACTCGTGTTAATGAAGTTAGTATAACAACATCCAACACAGGATTACAGCGAAAAGCTATCAAACCTCAAAATTTCATTTTTTTCTATTGAAACACATCAGATGGGCTTAAATGGAACACACTGGGCTTAAATGGTTCTACAGTGACTACCAGGGAAATGAAGATAATATGTTCTCACCAAAATTAAACAAATGTTTAAAGAAATGCCTGTAGCCTAAATATGCTGCAAAACTTGCCATCACAGTTATTCCTCTTCTGCCAAACTTTCTGAATTATCAAGGAATTCTTGTTCAAAGTTTTATGTAAGATTTATGTAAAATGAATCAGAAAACACTTAGTTTGTGTACTTATCATTTTTAATCATTAAGCATCTATCAGTAGGGCTACATGTATTGACTAGTGATTAGCTTGCTACGCTAGCTAGCATGACTCATCTTTTCACATAAAACTAAATAGTAAGAAATTACAAAAAACTACCTGTTTATACACAAAAAAACAAATCAATAATCTCTCAAATTACATAATATGAATGTACTTAACAAGTCAGTGGCTGAAAATGGTTGAAAAGAGGTTCTTTCTGAGGGGTCCCAAAACACCAAAGTTTTGAGGCGACTTTATCTGAGCCTCCTTGAGACTGCACAAATGTAGGCGGGCCTTTTTCAATATCTACAAATGTGATTGGTGTCAAACAAAAACTGACATATAATTAAGAAATTGTGTGATTGGACAAAATAATGTATAGCATAAGACAGGCCCCTCTTTTTTTTTTTTTAAATTGACTTCAAAGTCGCAAGTGGGCTTAAATGGTGCCTGGGCTTAATGGGTAGGCTTACCCTAATACAATACAATAATAACTTTATTCATCCCCGAAGGGAAATTATATAGAAATTATATATAAAATTATATATTATATTTACATGTAAAAGCAAATTCTATATTTATTTGGGTGGTCTTACAAGTAAATATATAAATAAAGAGCATAGTTTGCAAATATTTATCTTGTGGTTCAACTACCTAAAATCACAATATAACCCTTATGAATGGTTCATACCAAGGTCTTTTGCTAACACTTGTGGTTTGGGCTATGTGTGTAGCTTTAAACCAGTGTTAATTTAACTAAAACTATGACTAAAAATGTTCATCGACAGCTTTGTTTTCCATGACTAAAACTAGACTAAGACTAACAAAAATAGATCTGTGATGACTAAAACTAGACTGAGACTAACAAAAATAGATCTGTGATGACAAAAACTGACAAAAACTAAGTTTAGTTTTTGACTAGAATGTAATGTAGTTTTCGTCAGACATTCAAAATCCATGATATCTCTCCACTGTGGGTAATTCTGTCAAAAAACAATGCAGCTGTAGCTCTTCTGTCTCTCAGCTGTAGAAAGCAGGGACCCCAGGTTTGGCAGGGTGCAGAGAACATCCAACTATGACTTGGTACCAGATTTAAGCAAGACAATAAATGCTTGGACTAAAAGTAAAACCTTAAATGTGAGGACTTTTTATGGACTAAAACTAAATGGACAGAAATTACTAAAATGTGACTGAAACTAAAATTCATTTCACTAATAGACTAAAACTAAGACTAAAATTAAAAATATCTGCCAAAATTAAAACTGCTTTAAATAATGACATCAATTCAAATTTATGTTTAGTTTTTACAGCAATAGCTATGTCACTTTTTTTGTGTGGGTCCATATCTTCTTGGATATGTGAAGGAGGGGGGAGCTCAGTGGATACAAGCCTGGGCACCACAGCTCTAAACTATAAAGGAAAAGCAAATTGCAATTAATATGTCATAACTGTCTCATTATAATCAATAACGGAAAAAGTAATTGGCTGTTGTTAGGTGATTGCTGACTTAATAGCTGGCACTTGTGGGTACATTTGCGTTTCTTCACCATATTCTATTATAGAAATGATCTGTATGTACTGTACACACTGTTTATTTTATTCTGTTGTGCTGATTGTAAGCATGGCTTATTAGAGCCTAGTTTTCTCAAATTTACATCTGTGTAGGCATTAAACTGAAGCACTGAATCACTCTAACTTTGTTTTGTATATGTACTTCCTGCAGAGAGGATGGAGCCAGTCCAAAGTAGAACACCTGATGAACTGTGCTCGAGTCTTCAAGAAGATGAAGTTTCTTGGCCATGTGAAGCTTCCCAAGTGGAAGGCCTTCTTCAGTCAAGACTGGACTCATTACTCTTGAATCATTTAGGGGCAAGTGACTTTGTTTCATCTTCATGCATTACACCAAGGACTACCTGTCATACATATGGACACAAGCTTTTTTCCAAGATCTAAACTGCTTTGTGAGTATACAGACAAGTTATCAGATGTGTTGAAAGGTTTTTTATAGCAAACATATAACTGCAGAGTTTCTTATTGTTTATCAGAGAGCTTGAATCTTTTGTTAAAAGTAGGAGTATTAGGGCACTACTGCAAAAATCTAGCAAATTAACTGAAATTTCACCTGTTTTGTACTGTATTTTTTACAGTAAATTTCTGGCAACCACAGCTGCTGGTAATTTACCGTAAAATTTAAAGTAAGGCAGTATTAAGCTACTACTGTAAAATCTGCAAACATCAGCTGTAATTTCTCATGTTTTGTCCTGTATTTTTTACAGTAAATTTCTGGTAACCACAGCTGCCAGTAATTTACTGTAAAATTTAAAGTTTGGCAGTATTTTGCTACTACCGTAAAATCTGCAAATATCAGCTGTAATTTCTCATGTTTTGTACTGTATTTTTTACGGTAAATTTCTGGTAACCACAGCTGCCAGTAATTTACTGTAAAATTTAAGTAGTTATAATAAAATACCGTTTAACATTATACGGGTCTACTGTTTTTATTACTGAGATAGATTGTATTTAGGTTTACAGGATTTCTGGTGTTTTTACAGTAATTTACCGTAAACAGGTTTGTTTCATTATCGTTATTTTTACAGCCAATCCCTGTAGAAAATGTTGTAATAGAGCTGTAACTTCTACATCAAATTACAGTAAGTTGTACAGCAAATTACCGTAAATATGGTTACAGTATAACTGTTATTTTTACAGCAAATCCTTGTATAAACGGTTACAATATTGTATTTTTTTAACAGAAATTTACAGTTAAAAAAAAACAGGTTTGAACTGTAATATTTACAGTTGTAGAATGAAAACACCGTTTTTTCTCATACATTCTCACCGTAATTTTTACAGTAAATCTCTGGTAACCACAGCTGCCAGCGTTTTACCGTAAATTTAACGGAATTTTTTTTACAGTGTATATCTGATATCATGTATCTGACACCGGTGGATCCTGGATCAGCAAAATGACACACTACATCAAAATTTCAGGTTCTTTTGCTCTTCCTGTCACTCGTACTGCCATTACTGCCACTGTGCATCCTCACAGCACCTCAATAAATAACAACCTTAACTTTCTATACACAATACACAGAGCTGGTTTTCATTAATAAATAAAAATAGTAGCATACATACGATAACTAAACAGGACCATTTAGAGGATTTTGGAGACCCCTGTTGTTAAAGTTCTTGTGTCTTGGTTTATCTTGTCAATAACATGTATACATCCATCTAATCCTGGTATTAGGTATCTGTAGGCACAGGAATTATAGCTGGGTGGTACCGTGATAATGCACTGAGCCATTATCAACTTCTGTGACGGTTTCAAGGATAAAGATAATAACAAAAGCCTTATATGTATAGCAACCCTCGCTCCCTTGTAATGTTTAGCTCCATCTGTCCTTGTTTGTCCAGAAAACGGACATGCAGAAAGGTGTTAATAAAATAATCATTTTTCAGTTTTTTTTTTACTTTCACTGCTTGAACAACTTCAACCCTGACCACTAAAAAAAACAAAAAACAAAACAAAGTTACACCCGTTTAATGCCAGTTATTGCGCACTAGGCCTATGACTGTGATTCAGTGAGATAGCGTCCATGCTAAACAGATGAGTCTATCGGAGCCAAAAACACGCCAGATTTACGAACCTTTTCTCCACCGTCCTCTTCTACCTGATAAAAAATCAGAGGAAATATGTAGGATATGAATCATGAACACGCGCATTTCCACCTCTAACCAAAATGTGACCGCGATTATGCTAATTACACGCACACATAAACTTACTGCATGTTTAAGATATGATATATTCTCTCCTATTGATGGAAAGGACCTGTGCATCCTCAGCATGTCCATCCACTTGCTATGAAGTGAGGGCAAAGTTGAAATTGTCCAAATGTCCCCCTGTCTTAGTTCCAGACTGCAGAACTCAGAAGTAACATTTCCAACTGTAAACACTCCACTTATGGCATGTCCTGCTGTAAACATACACACAGATTCACACCCGAGCACACACGTAGGAGCACACAAACTTTTCCTTACACATGTAGCCCACTCTCAGACATCCATATCTAGTGACACCAAACGTTTCATTTAATTCTGATGATGTTTAGTGGGTGAAATAGCGCTTCAAACACTCTGAGTCCATGGAAGGAAAATCATGTGTGTGTTGCTGAAGGGGTTAAAATGGTGTGCTAGCACTATCCTCTGGATCACTGTGGAATGGTTAAATTTAGATCCCTGGTGAGCGACTGACTGCATAGAAAAGGTTGCTATAAGTTGTTTTGATGCCACAGACACACAGTCAAAAAACATGTTTTTAATGGAAGTCTATCTGTCTGATTTCAGACAAACAAGGATGGAAGGAGATATTTGGTATCAATCGAGTTCTATGGGCGACACGCTTTTTGTGGTTTGGTTGGTTCTTTTTTTTTTTTTTTAATATGAAGAAAAATAATAACTTTGAAATGAAAATACATGAAGATGAGTGAGACTGAGAGTCATCTGTGATCAGACTATAAACCTGTACGTTAACATGAACAGTCATGATCAGACTATAAACCTGTACGTTAACATGAACAGTCATGATCAGACTATAAACCTGTACGTTAACATGAACAGTCATGATCAGACTATAAACCTGTACGTTAACATGAACAGTCATGATCAGACTATAAACCTGTACGTTAACATGAACAGTCATGATCAGACTATAAACCTGTACGTTAACATGAACAGTCATGTGATCAGACTATAAACCTGTACGTTAACATGAACAGTCATGTGATCAGACTATAAACCTGTACGTTAACATGAACAGTCATGATCAGACTATAAACCTGTACGTTAACATGAACAGTCATGATCAGACTATAAACCTGTACGTTAACATGAACAGTCATGATGAGACTATAAACCTGTACGTTAACATGAACAGTCATGATCAGACTATAAACCTGTACGTTAACATGAACAGTCATGATCAGACTATAAACCTGTACGTTAACATGAACAGTCATGATCAGACTATAAACCTGTACGTTAACATGAACAGTCATGATCAGACTATAAACCTGTACGTTAACATGAACAGTCATGATCAGACTATAAACCTGTACGTTAACATGAACAGTCATGATGAGACTATAAACCTGTACGTTAACATGAACAGTCATGATCAGACTATAAACCTGTACGTTAACATGAACAGTCATGATCAGACTATAAACCTGTACGTTAACATGAACAGTCATGATCAGACTATAAACCTGTACGTTAACATGAACAGTCATGATCAGACTATAAACCTGTACGTTAACATGAACAGTCATGTGATCAGACTATAAACCTGTACGTTAACATGAACAGTCATGATCAGACTATAAACCTGTACGTTAACATGAACAGTCATGATCAGACTATAAACCTGTACGTTAACATGAACAGTCATGATCAGACTATAAACCTGTACGTTAACATGAACAGTCATGTGATCAGACTATAAACCTGTACGTTAACATGAACAGTCATGTGATCAGACTATAAACCTGTACGTTAACATGAACAGTCATGTGATCAGACTATAAACCTGTACGTTAACATGAACAGTCATGTGATCAGACTATAAACCTGTACGTTAACATGAACAGTCATGTGATCAGACTATAAACCTGTACGTTAACATGAACAGTCATGTGATCAGACTATAAACCTGTACGTTAAATTCTTAGTTTTATCAGACCAGCTGTTTGAATAACCAGAATAATTCCTCCTTCTGCAGTACGAGGTCACAGAGGTAAAACAGAGCTGTCCACGTCCTGCAGGTGCTGATTCTCCATCAGACACGTCGATATTTATCAGATATTATCATGCTGGTTTATCAGAAGCGTTTCCTTTGGCTCTAAAAAAGAAATAATGGCTTCTTTTCTTTTGTTTGTGTTATCTGAATCTTCTGACAATAGTTTATAGCAGTTAGAACAGGAGGGAAGTGAGTTTTTGTGACACTCACCTCTCAGAGTTAAGATGAGCCTGGAAACAAGACGTACATCAGATATAGAGGATAAGAGCGTCTGACGTTACTGGTCTTAAACCTGGAGTCTGTCATTTTATTCATGTCAGTTCAGTGATGGTTGATGCTGTTAGGCTCCTTAGGCTGGCAGCGCTGTACTCTCTGCTCAGAAAACATGACTGTCTCAGGTTGCTATAGTAACGGCTAACGGGTCCTGCACATTAATTTGAAACAGTGTAAGGATTTTTTGATCGGAACTTCTTGAGAAGTTCGAAAGGTGTCCATACATCAGAAGTTCATGGACACCAATGGAATTTGCAGAGCCAATCAGAATCGAGTATTCACCAAGACCATGGAATAATTGGTTAGAAGCTACGTGGCTTTATATCAGACTATAAGAGAAGTTATAATATGCAGAGAGTTCATCTTGGAAATGGTGAGTTTACGTACGCTTCATGAAATGCTCTTATCCAGGAGCTGGCACTGGGCCTCTCTTTCTATCCCAGTCCATCCCTGGTCATAGCCATTTTTTCCTTTCTCATCATCACATGATGCTGCACATTTTCTTATCCTCCTAACACTCTGCATGCACGTGTGGATGATCCATAGTGGCCCCTACAGCATAACAATCATTTTTGCCAATTCAGTTTTAATGTTTAAAAGTAATTTGCTTGAGAATTTGGGGAAATTGTTTTTCTAATTTGCATATTTTTTTTTATTCATTATTATCACTTATTTATGTTTGGTTTTTTTTTTTTTTTTTTTTTGCATTTTTTAATAGAAATTGGTTTAGGAATTTGGAGGTTGGGTTTGTCCTTTGAATTTTTATGGAATCTTTATGGAAATTTGAGGGAATTTGTTTGGATTTTTTTCATGGAATTTTGGAGAACGTTTTTTTGTTTGTTTGTTTTTGATGTTTTTTGTTTTGTTTTGTTTTGTTTTTTGTTTAGAAATTACTAAAACAGAATTTAGGGGAAATTTCCTTGGACTTTTAAAGGAATTTGAAGAAATGTTGTGATACTTTTTGTGGGGTACTTAAATTTTCACCTGAATTTTAGGTAATTTCTTTGAAATTTTAGGAATTTTGTTTTGGTTTTGAGAAGAAAAATTTCCAAAAAATTCCTGCTCAAAGACAAAGCTGGTATTTTAACTTATCCCAAATAAGAGGGAGAAATCAGAAACACTTCCAAACAGAACCTCAGGTGTCAGGAGGTTAAACGTCTATCGGCATGTGAGCGTGGAGCTTTGGAGCTTTAACGTCAAACATGCTTCGTTGGTGTTTGTTCCTCTGCACCATCAGATACTCTCCCAGATTTTAGTGGAATCAGCGACAGTTTTCTTTTCTCTGAAACACAAACACGCTCTGAGTCTGACGCTGCAGATACACACGGATCAAACAGGTGTGTTTGTCTGATGATCCCTCTTCTCTGTCAGGATCAGGACAGGAATAAAAGGCGTGGATGAATCCTAATGCTAACACGGTTTTTCATGTTGTATTTGTTCATATTTGTAGAGATCTGCGAGAGGTGATTTAGTGGATCAGAGTCAACCCAGCTCATTAAATGTGTTCTGACTCTGTTGTTAAACAATAAAACGTAAATGTGCTCATGGGGGGAGAGGATGGATATTTCTATAGGAAGTGGAGCTGATTTGTTCCTCTTCTCCATCTCTCTGTGGACCGTCTTGGACTAAACTCCACACATATGGAGCATCAGCCTGAGCCAACTAGAACAATGGGGATTTGGAGAAGTGTGCATACAAACAGTTTCTGTTCTCTGGTGACTGCAGGGTGAGTGTTGGAGAGACGCCACTGCGGGGAATCTTTAGAGGATTACCCAGCGCTGCTTAATAAAGAATGTGGATAATTAGTCTCAACCCAGGCATTTGCCAATTGTTGTTTATATAATTCCCAGTAATCCATATATATACATGGGAACAGCAGCGGCTGTGGCTGCAGTTTGACTCCTGAGTCCATACAGAACAGCAGGACTCATTTCTCAGCAGAGATGGCGGAGGAGTCGACCCTCTGTCAGAGCTGTCATTTGATTTTTCATAGCAGCCGTGGTGCAGGCGTACTTTCTGCCACCAATTAAAGTGCCCGTTTGATAATGAATAACCAGTGTTTACACTGATTTGA